>NW_020885368.1:2356-17076 GCF_003945725.1 Corapipo altera
AGGGAGCTGGGAAGGGGCTGGAGCAGCAGGAGGGGCTGAGGGAGCTGTGGGGGCTCAGCCTGGAGAAAAGGAGGCTCAGGGGGGACCTTCTGGCTCTGCAACCCCCTGACAGGAGGGGGGAGCTGGGGGAAGTCGGGCTCTGCTCCCAGGGAACAAGGGACAGGAGGAGAGGGAACGGCCTCCAGCTGTGCCAGGGGAGGCTCAGGTTGGACAGGAGGAGGAATTTCTCCCTGGAAAGGGTGGTCAGGCCCTGGCAGGGGCTGCCCAGGGAGGTTTGGAGTGCCCATCCCTGGAGGTGTCCCAGGAAGGCCTGGCCATGGCACTCAGTGCTCTGGGCTGGGGGACAAGGTGGGGATGGGGCACAGGGGGGATCCATGGGCTGGGAGGGCTTTTCCCAGCTGAAGGACTCTGTGATTCTGTACCTGTAACACTTCTACAGCAGGGAATTCTTTGGGTGTGCACAGGTACCTCTGGGGACAAGCTGAGCTGAACTGGGAAGGAAGGGAACAGCTCCTGCCTTGCAGGTGCCGTGTCCCAGCCCTGCCTTGTGGACAGATCCCAGGGGGATGTGCCCCAGCCCCTCTGGCCTGCTGGCCAGGTGTGGGTGGTGGGTGGTGCTGGCAGGGAGGAGATCTCATGTCAGACATGCTCTGGGCTGAGGGCAGGCTGGGGGTCCTGCCCCTGGAGCAAAGCACAGCGGGCTCTACTCTGGGAGGGCTTGGGGTGTCCTCTGCCAAACCCAGCTCTCTGTCACTGTCCAGCACTGGGAGGTCCCCTGCCAAGAAAGCTGTGGCCAAGGCACTGCTGTTTCCAGGGGGAAACCTCCCAGTTGGATGCCAGAGGTCAGATTCTTAAAACCTGCCTGCAGATCAGCTTCGGGCCAGATTCTGGGCAACCTCCTCCTATAAATTTATGGGAAGGGGGGAAAATGGGACCATCTGGAACGTTTACAGAGCTGTCTGCTCCTGTCTTGCTTTGTCTGCTGCAGAGGGACTTTCCATGAGGGCCTGGAGGGACAGGACCAGGAGGAATGGCTTCCCACTGCCAGAGGGCAGGACTAGATGGGATATTGGGCAGAAATTATTCCCTGTGAGGGTGGGGAGGCCCTGGCACAGGTTGCCCAGAGAAGCTGTGGCTGCCCCTGGATCCCTGGAAGTGTCCAAGGCCAGGTTGGACGGGGCTTGGAGCAACCTGGGCTGGTGGGAGGTGTCCCTGCCCACGGCAGGGGATGGGACTGGATTCATTTAAGGTCCCTTCCCACCCAAACCATGCTGGGATTTGATGCTGTGGCTGAGGGCACAGTGCTGCAGCTCCACATGTCCTGGCAGTTACAGCAGCTCCCGTGGTTTGTCCCTGTCTTTCCATATTCCAGTCACGTGCCCTGCGTTCCCTGTGGCCTTTCCTCACCCGGTGCTGTCTGAGCTGCTTGTGATTCCACATGTTCCAGCTCTACCCCAGGGGATCCTGTGCTCTGCTGGTGTCTTCTGGTGTGATGGAGCCACTGGTGACCGTTCCCAGGGCTGTGCTCCCTCTGTGGCCCCTGGATCCAGGTGCTGTAGGAGCAGGGAAGGCCCTGGAGGGAGGAGTGTTGTGCAGGAGGCTCTGCTCCTGTGTGTTCCTGGCCATGTGAGCGGGGTGGAGGGGCAGGTACAAACCTCTGTCGTGGTGTCACCTGGACCTCAGGCATTGTCCTGGGGAGTCATGGTCTGGGGGAGACGCCAGCAAAGGAGGATGTGGGAGTGCCACTCCTGAGCTGTGGCACGGGAGGGACGGGATGGGAAGGCAATGGCACGTGTCGTGTCCGAGTCCAGAGGGGGCACAGGGCGGTGGCTCATCCCAGAAGCTTCCAGGGCAAGTGTGAGTCCAGCAATAGGAGACTGAAGTGAGGCCTGGTAAGGGCCTTTTGTAGCAAAACTGCTGCTAAAACCCTCAAACCCTTCCGTTCTGTGTCCCTGTGTCTGAGCAGGAGCTGGTGGTGCCCTTAAGGGACCTAAAGGTGCAACAGTGTAGATCCTACATCCCTCTGGATGGTGGGAATCCCACTGGTGGAGCATCCAGCGGGCCTCTGATCCGTGTGCAGTGAGCTGGGCAGGCCCCATCTGGAGAAGATACTTCCCACATTTGATTATTCCAGCTATTACAGGATTTTCTAACAGGAAAACAACTCTGTCCCTCATTTCCAGTGTCAGATGGGAAGAGCATTCACAGGAATGCTCAGGAGACCCGGACAGGCAGCTGGATCCAAGGATTTCCATTTAGTGTGGAAAGCACTTTTTTTCCTGGATGCTCTTCTCCCTTTTCTGCTCCTTCCAGGTGGGAATCCAGCTGCTGGTCCCGTGTAGTGTCCTCAGCCAGGCTCAGGAAATCCCTTTGGCTCCAGGCCCGGAGCGCCGTGGGGAGCTGGGAGCTGTTCCCGGCAGGATTTTATGGCTGCTCTGGAAATGGGAGCCCTGAGGAGAGCTCTGCAGGGTGTTCAGAGGCACTGATGTGCCCGTGGCAGCTCAGACTGGTGGAACTGGGAGCCAGGGCAGCAGGACAAGGGAGCGTTTTCCACTGGGATGGGGCTGTGAGGCTCGAGGCCACGGTGATGGAAAGGCCAGTGCCTCCCTCCAGACATCCAGCTTGGCTTCTCCTTGGCAGGAAGGGTGAGGAGGAGGGGAGGCCTTTGAGCCCAGCTCTGGAGTCACTTAACTCCTTCCCCAGGGGCTCTTTAATTGCTCTGAGACAGCTTTTAAACACGCCCAGCTTCCCAAGGCGGCTGCCTGGCTGCGCCGTGAGGAAGTCCAGGAGTGCTCCCAGACTCCGTGATTCCCAGGCTAGAGGGGGTTTTTCTTCTCCTGTTCTGTGATTAAATTCAGGGTTTTGAACCTCTGCCCAGCTCAGTGTGCCCCTTGAAGCTCTCGTGGTCTGCAAACTGCCGTGGTTGGAGGAGACAGCAGCAATCCCGGGATTAACTGGGAACGACCCGGCTCACCAGCCTTGGCTGAGCTTTGTCCCTGTGCTGAGCGGGGAGATGAGGGGAAGGGATTTATCCTGCTTTCTGCAGACACTTCTGGTGTGTGCTGGGAGGTTTTGGTGAGTGATGAGCTGGTGCCACTCACCTGGTGTGGGTGTGTTTACATCCCTTCATCCTGAACAATCCTGGAACTGCTGCGGGAACGCTGCTGGTTTCTGAGCAGTGCCCTTTGCTCTGCGGGGTGTCAGAGAGAATGGACCCTGTTTGGCTGGGGAGTTCCCAGACTCTCTGGTTTTAGCCACACAGGGGTGGTGATGAAGCTCTTTGTGCCCTCAGTCCCCAGTGGGTCCTGCAGGTTTTCCAGGAGGAATCTCAAACCTCTGTGGGATGTCTCACCAGGAGTCACGCAGCTTGTGGCTGTTTTGGCTCCACCCCTGCCCTTGGACACTTCCAGGGATCCAGGGGCAGCCACAGCTTCTCTGGGCAACCTGGGCCAGGGCCTCCCTACCCTCACATCCAAGAATTCCTCCCCAGCATGCCATCTATCCCAGCCCTGGTGGGTTGGGATCAAACCCAGCTCCTGGTCTCCCTGAGGAACATCCCCCGTGTTTTCTGCAGCCCAAACCAACTCTGGCAGCAGTGGGAAATTCTCTTTGCTGTCGCAGTGTTATTGTGGCAGGTTTGGATTCTGTCTTTTCTCCCCTCTCCCTCAGTTTTCCTGCCCTGAGTCGCTGCTCTGATCCCTCCCATTCCCACTCCAGGGGTTTGCTGCTGGCTGATCCTGTTCCAACTGCATCCCTGCCCCTGAAGGTTCATCATTCCCTCCCCTGTGCTCACCACCTCTGCATCCTTCTGCAGCTGATCACCTCCAGCTGTAGTGGAAGTGGTGGTGACCCATATTCATGGATATTTAATGCTCCCAGGCACAGAGAGCTCCTGGATGCAGCTGGAATTGGCAGGCTGCTCTCCAAAGCCTGCCATCAACATCAAGTGTTTCTCCACGTTTTGTGTCCGTGGGGAAGTGATTTCCACTGCACCAGCATGGCTTGGGATGGGGTCAGGACTCTGCAGGGGGGAGGTGGGGTTGGCTCAGAGCCTCATTCCTCCACGTGTCCTGCCTGGAGCTGCTGTGCTGGAGAGCGAGACTTCACTGGGTTCTTCCCTGTGAGGGTGGGGAGGCCCTGGCACGGTTGCCCAGAGAAGCTGTGGCTGCCCCTGGATCCCTGGAAGTGTCCAAGGCCAGGTTGGACAGGGCTTGGAGCAACCTGGGCTGGTGGGAGATGTCCCTGCCCATGGCAGGGGGTGGCACTGGATGAGCTTTAAGGTCCTTCCAACCCAAACCATTCTGGGAATCTCCCAGCTGGTGCCAAGGCCATGTCAGAGACTGTTGGCAGGGCAGGAATCTGGTTTTCCCAGTGAATTTGCACGTGGTGTGGGGCTCTGGCCTTGCTGAGCCCCTGCTTGTGTTCAGCTCTGGGCCCCTCACACAGGAGACACAGGGAGGAGCTGGAGCATGGGCAGGGAAGGGAAGGGAGCTGGGAAGGGGCTGGAGCAGCAGGAGGGGCTGAGGGAGCTGGGGGAGCTCAGCCTGGACAAAAGGAGGCTCCGGGGGGCCCTCTTCCCGCCCCACAACCCCCTGACAGGGGGGGGGAACGGGGGGGGAACGGGCTCTGCTCCCAGGGAACAAGGGACAGGAGGAGAGGGAATGGCCTCCAGCTGTGCCAGGGGAGGCTCAGGTGGGATACTGGGAACAATTCCTGCATGGAAAGGGCTGTCCAGCCCTGGCACAGCTGCCCAGGGAGGTGGTGGAGTCCCCATCCATGGAGGGATTTAAAACCCCTGTGGATGTGGCACTTGGGGACATGGCTCAGTGTGGCCTTGACAGTGCTGTGGAATGGTTGGACTTGGTGGTCTCAGAGGACTTTTCCAACCTCATGCCAACCTCATTCCATGATTCTCTGCTGTGTTTTGAAGGTCTTTTTTTTGCTGGATGTCTAAAACCTGCCCAGTGGAGCCCGGGCAGGGCGAGGCCAGGGGCTGGTGTTGGAGCTGCCGCTGGGGCAGACAGGGGGACATCCACGTCCCTCCTGCTGTTCCCTGCCTGCTGCTGCTCCTGGTGGCAGCCAAACCCATCAGCTCCTGTGGTGGGTGCAGCTCTAGCACTGCCAGCGTGGCAAAGCTGATGATCCCTGCTGCTGCCAGCCAAGAAGTGACCTTAGAAACGACAAACAGGGCTCAGGTTAATCAGTACCATCGGGGGTGAGGTGACTCCTCACCCCTCAGCCGAGTGTGGGCAGAGGGCAAACGGGCCTTGTTTTTCCTGGCACGGCCCTGCTCACTCCCGTGGGCTGGGGTTGGTGAGTTTTCTGCCTCCTGGCTCATCCTCAGCCTGATGGGAGAAGGTTCTTTGCCTTGTGCCCTCTTTGTGCCTAAGGAGATTTACAGGGAGCGGCCCTGTGGACTGGCTGGAGCTGCTCTGCTGCTCGCACCCATGGTGTGGAAACGTGGGCCCGTGGCCTACAGCTGCCATGGGTCCTCCTGGGGAGCCTGTGAGCAGGATGGGATGTGTCCTCCTGGGGAGCCTGTGAGCAGGATGGGATGTGCAAACCCCTCTTTGCCTGCTGTCCTCCCCCAGCCCACCCTGACTCCGGTGTGACAGGGGGGGATGGTGTGAATCCCACCAGGCACAGGGTGGGAGGCTGGGGCTGTCCTGTGCAGGGCCAGGGGCTGGACTCGATGGGCCCTGGGGGTCCCTTCCCCCTCAGGCTGCTCCGTGGGTCTGTGGCAGCTCTTGCTCTGCCGCCGGCTCCGGGGAGCCAGATCACTTCAGCGTGGAATTGTTTTTCCGGGACAGGAAGGCTGTTAGTAGACTCCAGGCTATAAATCTGTATTTTTTTCCTCTTTGGACGCATAAATGAATCTTCCAGCAGCCTCCTGGTTGCAAGATTAATGTTGTTTTCAAACCCCACAAGCCATTTGTGTCCGTAAATCCCATCACGACTCCAGCCAGCTCGTCTGCGACGGCACCGCGGCCGCCGGGCCTGGCCCTGGTTCTTGGGGTGCCCCGTGGCTCCCTGGGGCACTGGAGGCCCCATCCAGGTGCCAGTGACAGGATTGTTGCTGCTGCCTTTGCTCTTCTCTGAAGGAGTTTCATCCCGAATCCCGAGGGAACTGTCAGGGCTGGGTCAGCTCCTTCCTGCGGCCGTGGCCGCAGACACGGTGCTGGTGTCTGCACTGGGTGAGATTTCAGCTCCCTCCCCACCCAGAGCAGTCTCGGATTCTGTGCTGGGATGGGACTCGAGCAGGGCCTGGCACAGATGCCTGGCTGCTCTGGGAGGGATGAAACTCCTCCTGGGCACTTCTCCTTTTCCCTCTGACCCTCCCTCCCTGAAAACGAGGCAGAAATCCGAGTCCAGGCTGGTGGGAATGGTTGGTCGTGATAGAAAAGCCACCCCTGGAAGGATGTGGGTGACCACAGCAGTGTGTGGAGACCCAGAATGCAGAAGGTGACACTCACTGCAGTGAGGACAGAGGTGAGGGGATGACAGAGCTCAGGCACCGCCGGGTTTGTGGCCTCGCAGGCCAAGAGGTGGAAGGGGCAAATTTGGGAATGTCCATGGGGAGGAAACCCGGCGAGGGAAAGCAGCTGGGGGAGGCTGGGCAGGGTTCTGTCCCTCACTGCAGCTCATTGGAATTCTGGGAGCGTCTGTCCTGGGCAGGCAGCCGTGTGCTGGGTGTCCCAAAGGGTGGCAGCCAGCCTGGCACCAGAGCCAGCCCCCTGTGCCCCGGGGGTGTCCCCTGAGCTGGCACAGCACTGCCAGAGACGTGTCCTGCCAGGAGACTGCCTGGAGCTGGGGGGGTTAGGAAGGATCCAAAGCCGTGGGAGAGCATCCAGGGGCCAAAAAAAAATGGTGGGGAAGGGTCTGGAGGGGAAACCACGAGGAGGGTTTGTTCAGCTGGAGAGGAGGAGACTGAGGGGAGACCCATTGGGGTCTGCAGCTCCACCTGAGGGGCAGCACGAATCCCTGCTCCCTGTGACCAGGGACAGGACCCAGGGAACAGCTGGAGCTGTGCCAGGGCAGGGTCAGGTGGGATCTCAGGAAAAGGTTCCTCCCCAGAGGGTGGTTGGGCACTGAACAGGCTCCTCAGGGAATGGCCGTGGCCCCAAGGCTGCCAGAGCTCAGGGAGGGTTTGGACAACACCCTGAGGGACAGGGTGGGATTGTTGGGGTGTCTGTGCAGGGCCAGGAGCTGGACCTGATGATCCTTGTGGGTCCCTTCCAGCTGAGGATATTCCATGATTCCATGGTTGTATCAACAAACCTCTGCAGAGCAGCTGCCCCCTCCCTCAAGAAACGGGTCCTTCCAGCTCTTTGAGCTCTGCAGGAGAGGTGGGAATGTGTGTGGCCATGGGAGAAAGCTGCCTTTTGACTGTTATCCCCAGTCTTTGCAGGGAGAGGGGAAAGCTTCCCAAGCCATGAGCCTGGAAAAGCTTCCCCGAGGTTCCTCAGGAGCACGGAGGCTCCGGAGCTTCCCCTGCCTCACTCCATCTGTGTTCTTGTTCCAGGCTTGTTTTGGGGATAATGAGATTAAATCAGACCCTCCTCCTCCTCCCCTGACTGGTGGTTCAAATCCTATTAACCTCATAAAGCATTTGGAATTCTGCCTCCCAAAATTGCGCTAAGCTGGGATGGAAATTCCTCGTGGCTTATCCCTCACCCCCCTATGGCATCGGCCTTGGGGTTTGCTGCTGCTGGCTCTGCAGCTCCCGTGGGATGGCTGGCGTGGGGATGGAAGCTCCGGGGCTGAATCCCAGGGAGATGGACTGATCCGACCTGGGGAGGGCAGGGAAGGGCTGGGAGGGGGCACAGAAACCCTCGCCAAGGGTGGGTTTCATCCCGTTGGGAACAAACGCTGTGAGATGGGAGCCTGGCAGGAGCTGGTGCCCCTTCCTGGTCCTGCTGCCCCTTCCTGGCCTTGCTGTCCCTTCCTGGCCCTGCTGCCTCTCCTGGAGGGTGTTGCTTGTCCCTTTCCCACCACTTTCTCCCCAGCTTTGGAAACAGACAGGCTGCTTCCAGGGAAAAATGGGGTTTGTGGGCAAGGAGAGGAGCAACCCCTGGGTGCAGTGATGGGGCAGGATCAGGGCCAGGGGTTGGGAGGGGACACAGAGCTGCTGCCTGGGCAGGGGCTTCCTTTTACCAGCCAGACCAAACTTGGGACCTGCTGGAGAGAGTCCAGAGAAGGCCCCAGAGATGCTGCCAGGGCTGGAGCCAGGCTGGGAGAGCTGGGGGTGCTCAGCTGGAGAAGGGAAGGATCCAGGGAGATCTTGGAGCCCCTTCCAGAGCCTAAAGGGACTCCAGGAGAGCTGGAGAGGGACTGGGGACAAGGGATGGAGGGACAGGACACAGGGAATGGCTTCCACTGCCAGAGGGCAGGGAGAGATGGGAGATTGGGAAGGCTGTGAGGGTGGGGAGGCCCTGGCCCAGGTTGCCCAGAGAAGCTGTGGCTGCCCCTGGATCCCTGGAAGTGTCCAAGGCCAGGTCGGACAGGGCTTGGAGCAACCTGGGCTGGTGGGAGGTGTCCCTGCCCATGGCAGGGGTGGCACTGGGTGAGATTTCAGCTCCCTCCCCACCCAGACCAGTCTGGGATTCTGTGCTGGGACTGGACTCGAGCAGATGCCCCTCCTGGGGGGGGGTGTTGCCCCAACCACGGGGGCCAAGGGTGGGTGGGCAGCAGGTTCTGCCCTGCCCAGCCCCGAGCGTGTGAGCCCAGGAGTTCCATAGGCTGTGGAATTTCCTTGGGATTCTTATCAAAGTGTTTCCTGGGGAAGAGGACTTTAGCCAGGGAGATCTGTGTCAGAAGGGCTGTGGGAGCAGAGGACAGCTCGTGCTGCTCTCCAGAGCCAAAGGGTGTCCAGGTTCAACTCCCTGACTGGAGTTGTCTCAGCCTTTGATTTGCATTTCTGTTTTTATTTCTCCCACACACAAACACGCCCCAAGCACCTGAAATGTTGCAGAAGTGGTGGGATGAGGGGCAGGAGCTCTCCCTCCTCATTTTTCCCCACCCAGGCAGGGCAGAGCAGTTGGAGGCAGGCGCCCGGTGAAGGATCAGCATCTTCTCCTTGCTTTGTGTCCGGCTCAGAGAGCTGGAGCTGACACTTCCAAAGGCTGGAGGGTCAGTGGGTGAGCGCCAGGAGTGCCCTGGGTGCCCCATGCAGGGTCTTGGGGGGCTTTTTGGGATGTTCACACTGTTTTTGGGGAGACTCCACCCTTGACCCAAGTGCTGTTGCAGTGCCGAGACTCGGGTGGATTTTGTCCTCGTGGAAAGCTCAGTATTCCTGGAACAGCAGTGATGGGACAAGGAGTAACGGATACAGATTGCAAGAGGGGAAATTTAGGTTGGATACTGGGAAGAAATTCTACACTGTGAGGGTGGTGAGGCACTGGAACAGAGTTGTGGATGCCCCAGCTCTGGAAGTGTTCCAGGCCAGGTTGGATAAGTGGGATAGCGGGAGTCATCCCCGCCCATGGTGGAGGGGTTGGGACCAGATGATCCTTAAGGTCCCTTCCAACCCCTGTGATTCTGGATCTCTGGCCTTTCCCGTGTGTTTCTGAACCCTGACCTGTGGCCTTGTTTCCTCTGTGGTTCCCAGTACAGCGCCGTGGACAGCAACCCCCTGTCCCTGTACGTGATGCATCCCTTCTGGAACACCATCGTCAAGGTGAGCCCCGCCAGCCGCCTCTGGGACACCCTCAGCTGCCTCTTTTGGGGTGCCCTGAGCCCCCAGGGGCTGCCTGCAGCCTGCCCTGAGTCCCTGCATCCCATCCTGCGGCTCGGGATGCTCCGGACGGCGTCCCCGCAGCGCGTGCTCCCTCGCCCGTGGTTTAAGGAGTTCCTCTGTTCTTTTGCTGCTTCCCCACAGATCTTCCCCACCTGGCTGGCCCCAAACTTGATCACCTTCTCTGGCTTCCTGCTCCTTGTGTTCAACTTCTTCCTCATGGCATACTTCGACCCGGACTTCTACGCCTCTGGTAAGGCCGCGCGTTCCCGGCGGGATGTGGATCTGCCACCGGCTGTGCTGGGAATTCCAGAGCATGTGGGGGAGGCTCCCTGGGTCTGGGCCTTCCCAAGTGATGGGACAGAGCAGGGGGTTGAACCCACTGGGCTTCTTGACCAGGACTTGTCTGGGTACCACACCTTCCCTCCGGCTGCCAGGGGAGTGAGCTCCTGGCATCAGGCGGGAGAGGGAGGAGCAAACAGCTGGAATCTTGGGCAGGAATTGGCTCATCCTACAGAGGGAGGAGCAAACAGCTGGAATCTTGGGCAGGAATTGGCTCATCCTACAGAGCAGACAACAACCCGGTGCCCTTGTTTTAAAATCACAGGGTGACGTGGGAAGCGCCGCTTCCCTGGAACCGGCAGCCTCGTTCCTCACATCCCTGCTCGCTGCCCTCTTGCAAAACACTCCACCCCTGCAGACCAACCAGGCCAAATCCTCCTCCTCAGCCTCCCTGTTCACAGCTTTGAGCTTTCCAACACTGCCTGCGATTCCAAAGGCTCACTTGTCCCTTCCCTCGTGGCAGAGTCCCAGGGAAGGGGTTACAGCGGGATAACTCTCCGTGGATCCCTTTCCGTGTTTTCTCTCCCTCTGCCCCTGCCAGGGTTGGGTTGGGTTGGGTTGCTCTGGAGAGTTCATTCTTGTTCTTCTAAAACTGAGCCTGTCATCAAAACACAGTTAAGTGGGAAGATCCTGGTTTCTGGGGATTGCCTTTGTTGGTGGGTAGGGGAGTCCAGGCTGTCGAGAGCTCGGGTGGCATCAGGGGGTGTTTGCCAAGATTTGGGTCACGTTTGGTCCTTGGGCCATGGAGGAAAATCTGACAGTAGGTCAAGGGGAGAATCCCCAGGACATCAGACATCTAGAATCATGGAATTATAGAATGGTTTGGCTTGGAAGGGACCTTCAAGGCCCTCCAGTCCCATCCCCTGCCATGGGCAGGGACACCTCCCACCAGCCCAGGTTGCTCCAAGCCCCGTCCAACCTGGCCTTGGACACTTCCAGGGATCCAGGGGCAGACACGGCTTCTCTGGGCAACCTGTGCCAGGGCCTCCCCACCTCACAGCCAGGAATTCCTTCCCAATCTCCCATCTCTCCCTGCCCTCTGGCAGTGGAAGCCATTCCCTGTGTCGTGTCCCTCCATCCCTTGTCCCCAGTCCCTCTCCAGCTCTCCTGGAGCCCCTTTAGGCTCTGGAAGGATCTCTCAGGTCTCCCTGGATCCTTCCCTTCTCCAGCTGAGCACCCCCAGCTCTCCCAGCCTCTCAGAAGTTGGCTTTGGAGGGGTGGTGAAGCTCATCCTTTGGGGCCCTTCCTCACACGTGTTTTGCACGTCCCTCTTGGAAAGAGAACCTTTCCTTGTGCTGATGGAACCAGAGCCTTGTGTCTTCCCTCCTCCTGGGATGACTCTGTGGACATGACCCTCTGCTTGCCGCTGGGAAGGCACCATCCTGCTGCCCTGAGGAAACAGGGAGTGGCATTCCAAGGAATCACTGCTCCTTCAGGAGACCTCCCCGTGCCCTCCCGCTGTTTTCCAGCGCCCCTCGGGCTCCCTGGCCGTGCTGGGTCCCTGCCAGGGCCATGCTGTGGGAGGTGGGGGTGCCATGAGGGAGCAGCTCCTTTTCCATTGGAGGGATGGGACTGGAGAGCGGGCGGGGAATCCTGGCACGGAGACCGGGAATTGCCACATCCTGGAGAGGCTCCACCCGATGCTCTGAGCGAGGGATCGAGGAGAGTCCCCTGCACACAACTCCGTGGTGCTGCAGTGGGGTTATGGAACTGGCCCCAGTTCTTAGATCCTGTGATTTTTGGGGATCTGGGGACAGAGGAGAAGTTAAATCCTGGAAGGAAAATTCCTCAGTGTCCTGGTTTCGTGAGCTGTTGTGGAGCAGCTCGGCCGTCACATCCCGAAAAGTTCACGTCCCGGTTTCACTGAGCTGTACAGGTGCTTTGCTTGGTCCTGGGGCCTCTTGGGCCAAAACAAACCCCCCTGGGAGCTCGTCCTGAGCTGTCCTGACTCGGCTCTGTCTGATCCCTGCAGCTCCTGACCACCAGCACGTTCCCGACGGAGTGTGGATCGTTGTGGGGCTCCTCAACTTCATGGCCTACACGTTAGGTAAGAGTGTTCCTGCTGGGCTGTGCTCACCTGGTCGTGCTGTTGGCTGCATTGTCACCCGGTCTCTGAGCCCCCTGGGAAATGTTGGATTCTGTCTCCCGCCAGGCACTGATCCAGCTGCTCCTGGGTCTGCTGGAGCAGCTTCTGGGAGCTGCTTTGCAAAGTGGAGAGAAGGAAGTTGTCCCAGAGCAGCAGATGAGGAAAGGAGGAAACTGGAACCGAGACAAATTTGAGATAAATTGTGAAATCCAATCCAATAAATTGTCTTGGGTCTGCTTTAAATAGTCAGGAATCACAGAATGGTTTGGGTTTGGAGGGACCTTAAAGTTCACCCCCTGCCATGGGCAGGGACACCTTCCACTAGCCCAGGTTGCCCCAAGCCCCATCCAACCTGGCCTGGGACACTTCCAGGGATCCAGGGGCAGCCACAGCTTCTCTGGGAATTCCAGCCCAGCTCCTCCCCACCCTCCCAGGGAAGAATTCCTTCCCAATCTCCCATCTCTCCCTGCCCTCTGGCAGTGGGAAGCCATTCCCTGTGTCCTGTCCCTCCATCCCTTGTCCCCAGTCCCTCTCCAGCTCTCCCTTTAGGCTCTGGAAGGGGCTGCTTTAAGGAATACAGAGGAAATACAAGGCACTAAACGTAACCTTGTCAGCCTGTTGCGTTTCCAGCCTCCCGTGGATCAGGGGTGGGTGGGAATCCCACTCCCTGCTCCCCGCCGGAGGGTGGGAGCGGTGGCTCCCCTGTGCTTTGTGTGTGGGTTGTCGAGGAGAACTGCCCCTTCCTCCTCCTCCTCCTCCTCCCAGATGGAGTTGACGGGAAGCAGGCGCGCAGGACCAACTCCAGCACCCCCCTGGGGGAGCTCTTCGACCACGGGCTGGACAGCTGGGCCTGCGTGTACTTCGTGGTGACCGTCTACTCCACCTTCGGCCGCGGCTCCACCGGCGTCAGCGTCTTCGTCCTCTACCTCCTGCTCTGGGTGGTCTTGTTCTCCTTCATCCTCTCCCACTGGGAGAAGTACAACACGGGCATTCTGTTCCTGCCCTGGGGATATGACATCAGCCAGGTGGTGAGTGCCCAGCCAGCCCCTGGGTTGGGATGTGCCCACCTGCCACGGGGTGCGAGGGAGGAGCTGGCTCTGCCTGCCTCCAGAGCCTTGTCGGTCGTGGAATTTTCCCCTTGGAGGTGGATTCTCCGGGAAAACCGAGGTTTGAAGGGTGGGCACTGCCTTGTCTTTCCTCTCTCCCTGGTTCTCAGCGCGTGTTTTGGCCACCTGAAGTGTGGCTTCGGGCAGGTTCCTGCTTGGCACCGGTGTGGGTGAGTTCCAGGCTGGATGTTTGGGGTGCCCTTTGGCGCTATTGGGACAGCTGCCAAAACCACAGCGGGGTTAATTGGCTCGTTAATTGCTGTACCTGGAGCAAAGGTGCCCAGGGAGGTGCCCCCCCATACCCCAGTGCCTGGGCAGTGGGCGTTGAGACTGATGGTGATGGACCCTCTGGGGTGTTGGGGTGTCCATCCCTCATTAAGGAATTCTCTGCAGGAAGCTTTTTGTGATGACAGCTGGCATGAGACAGGTCCCCTGTATTGCTGGCAGTGCCTTCCACTCGCCCAGGTTGCTCCAGGCCCTGTCCAACCTGGCCTTGAACAATTCCAGGGATGGGGCAACCACACGTTCTCTTGACAACCTGTGCCAGTGTTTTACCACCCTCACTGTAAAAAAGCCTCTTAGATCTGATTACACCTGTTTTATTTATCTTCTGGCTCATCAGGTGCTGGAAGGAGAGTTCAGTGAATGCAGCTGCACTATAATAATTGTAATAATCATCTCTCCTGGTAAAGGACTCCAGAGCTGAACCCCAGATAACTCTGAGCCCTTTCTCCACAAGTGTTGCTTAACGCCCGTGCTTTCAGCTCGTGCCCCTTGCAGAAGGGCAGGGCTGGAGGGCTGAGCTGCCCTGCAGCGTGTTCCACCAGTTCAGGGGGGCTGGTAAAGCTGAAATATTCCCTGTGAGCCTTTGCCCTGTAATCCAGCAGCAGATGGATAAGAAACTGTCCCTGAGTGAACCCTCTGGGGTCACTGGAACTTGTGGTGTAAAACCTGTCACTGTGCTCGGGACATCTCGTGGGTTCTGGCTGAGCAAGGGGATCCTGGCTCCTGGTCCTGCCCTTCTCCAGGAATCACTGAGGCTGGAAAAACCCTCTGAGACCATCGAGTCCAACCATCCCCCAGCACTGCCCAGGCCACCACTGACCTGTGTCCCCACTTGTCACATCCACAGGGATTTTAAATCCTGCCAGGGAGGGGACTCCACCACCTCCCTGGGCAGCTGTGCCAGGGCTGGACAGCCCTTTCCATGCAGGAATTCTCCCAGTATCCAACCTGAGCCTCCCCTGGCACAGCTGGAGGCCGTTCCCTCTCCTCCTGTCCCTTGTTCCCTGGGAGCAGAGCCCGACCCCCCCCAGCTCCCCCCTCCTGTCAGGGGGTTGCAGAGCCAGAAGGTCCCCCCTGAGCCTCCTTTGCTCCAGGCTGAGCCCCCCCCAGCTCCCTCAGCCCCTCCTGCTGCTCCAGCCCCTTCCCAGCTCCCTTCCCTTCCCTGCCC
>NW_020885368.1:17476-17899 GCF_003945725.1 Corapipo altera
AGGGAGGGCACTGCCCTGGCCCTGCTGCCCCAGCAGTGCTGGCACAGGGACGGGAACTGCCCGATCCAATCCCAGCTCACTCTGATTACACCTTCTGCCTTGGGGAGTTTGTGGGTTTATTTTCCTCCTTCCTGGGGTGGGTTGGGCTGAACGTGCCTTAGCAGAGCTGCCACGTGGTGCCAGCCCAGGTACTCCCAGCTCCCACTCTCCCAGCTCCCACTCTCCCAGCTCACACACTCACTCTCAGCTCACACACTCACTCTCAGCTCACACTCTCAGCTCACACACTCTCAGCTCACACACTCTCAGCTCACACTCTCAGCTCACACTCTCCCAACTCACACACTCTCAGCTCACACAGTCTCAGCTCACACAGTCCCAGCTCACACTCTCCCAGCTCACACTCTCCCAGCTCACACTCTC
>NW_020885369.1:0-2218 GCF_003945725.1 Corapipo altera
GGGGGCATTGCTGGGGACCATTAGGGAGGGAGCTGTGGCAGCTGCCCCATGTCCCCCCCTCCTCCTGGGCTGGGCTGGGCCCAGGGAGGCAGTGGTGGCCTGTCACCACACACAGAGAGGTCTGTGGCCACCCCCCCCCCACAAAGGGACAGCAGAGGGGGTGCTCTGGGTGCCCTGGGAGCACATCCAGCCCAGGAACTGCCCCACCTTGAGCTCCTGCCCCAGGGCTGCTCCGTGCAGTCACACCCACGGAACCCACACTGGCCCCGTCTCCTCTGCCAACCGTGCCTTGTTCAGAGCACTGGGAGCCTTGGAAGGAAGTGCTGGAAGTGCAAAGAGGCTCTGCCGTGGCACTTAAATCCCTGGGGGCTGACCTTGGGCCGAAGGAGGTGACACCCTTAACACAGGGAGCACTGGGTCCTGTGTTTACGTGGAGATGAGGCTCTTTTCCGTATTTTTTTCTTCTCCCACCCCAGCAGTGAAGCACAAAGGCTTCACCTCACCTTCTTTGCTTCGTTGTTCTTGGATCCATCACGTTGGGCCACATCCCTCCCGGGTGGTCTGTGAGGTGTCATGTAAGAGTGTGGGACAATAGGGACAAGCCTGATGCCCGCAGGGAGCAAAGCTCCTCCTGGAGCAATCCGTGGGGGCAGGAGTGGCCAGGCCTTGCTCTCACTCTCCTCCTGCACACTCAGAGCTGGTGAGGGGGAGGGAGCTGGGCCTGGGAGAGCGAGCTGGATGGATGTGACACAGCTGCACAGAGCTCCCTGGGCCAGGCTGACGATGGTGGCTTGGTTTGGGTGCTGGAGAGCGGTGAGCAGAGCCCCCAGCTGTGAGCCAGGCCTGCCCGAGTCACTGGCTTGGCTCCTGCAAACTCAAGGCTTTGGTAAAAGAGGGAGCCTGTCGTGGGCTCAGCCCGTTCCCGCTCGTGGAGGGGCTGCCTTCCCTCTCAGCACCTGTGCAGTGAGAATTGGGGTCTCCAGCTGCAGCAACCCCCTGGCTTGTGTAGCAGGCACCAAAACCTGCTCCCGGGTTTTTCCTGAAGACACTTCTGGGGGAAATGGTGCCACGGTTAAACCTGGGAGAGGAGCCCTGGGAGCCGAGCGGGGCGAGGAGGGAGGTCCCACACGGCACAGAAGGCACTTGCTGTCCCCAGTTAGGCACTGGTGGCGTGTTCCCTGCCCTGGGTTTGGGTGGCACAGGCTGAAATGTGGGACCTGTGTCCCGAGGGCAGGGGTTCTGCTGCCTGGCAGGAGGAGCTTTGCTCCTGAGCCTGTGGTTTTACTGGGTCAGTGGAGACTTTGGTAAGAGTGGGCAGGTTCATTTAGTGCTCAAAAAGCATCATCTCTGCCTCTGTCCTGCTCCCTTCCTTCCTTCCTCTGTCTCCTGTTTCCTTGGATACCCTTGTTCTTGGCTGTTTTAGCCTTGAGGAAGTGGCTGATCCAGCACAATTCTCTGGTCACATATTCCAGCCTTGCTTTAGGCATTGAGGCTTGTTGTGCTCTGCCCTGTCCAGATTCCAAAGCTGGTTGACCTTATCAGGCTCCCAAATCAGGTTTGGCTTGGGAGGGACCTTAAAGCTCATCCAGTCCCACCCTCTGCCATGGGCAGGGTCACCTTCCACCAGCCCAGGTTGTTTCAAGCCCCATCCAGCCTGGTCTTGGACACTTCTAAGGATCCAGGGGCAGCCACAGCTTCTCTGGTCACCCTTCTGCAGCCCCTGAGTCTGGCTCAGCCTTTAAACCACGCCTGGCAGAAGCTGCTCTGGCCACACACCGTCCACACGAGTGGATTTTGGGGTCCTGGAGGAGGCAGCGTGTCCAGGGAAGGAGCACGTCCTCAGAGGGGAGCTGGTGTCCCTGCAGGAGCAGAGGAGCTTCGTGCAGGATGATCCACAGGTCCCTGCAGCCCTGGCTGGGTGTCCCCTGCCGTGGCTGCCGGGAGCACAGACGGGGAGCGGCGAGTCAGGAGCCCGGCTGGTTTCAGCTTTGCAGAGTGAACGTTTCTGCAGGGGGGACAGGCGGGGGTGTGCTCCTGCTGGCACAGGCTGGCACGGGGAGAGGGACCCGTCCTTTGGCCGCTCTTGAAGGGGCACCGAAGAGCTGCTGTGCCCAAGGAAGCCACGTGGCACAAGGTGCTGTCGGAGAGGGTTCAAAGGTTTAATGGTACCGGAGACGTTTTCCTGGGGGTGTTGGTGGCAGCGGCTGGACACGATCCC
>NW_020885369.1:2318-17043 GCF_003945725.1 Corapipo altera
AGGGAGCTGGGAAGGGGCTGGAGCAGCAGGAGGGGCTGAGGGAGCTGTGGGGGCTCAGCCTGGAGAAAAGGAGGCTCAGGGGGGACCTTCTGGCTCTGCAACCCCCTGACAGGAGGGGGGAGCTGGGGGAAGTCGGGCTCTGCTCCCAGGGAACAAGGGACAGGAGGAGAGGGAACGGCCTCCAGCTGTGCCAGGGGAGGCTCAGGTTGGACAGGAGGAGGAATTTCTCCCTGGAAAGGGTGGTCAGGCCCTGGCAGGGGCTGCCCAGGGAGGTTTGGAGTGCCCATCCCTGGAGGTGTCCCAGGAAGGCCTGGCCATGGCACTCAGTGCTCTGGGCTGGGGGACAAGGTGGGGATGGGGCACAGGGGGGATCCATGGGCTGGGAGGGCTTTTCCCAGCTGAAGGACTCTGTGATTCTGTACCTGTAACACTTCTACAGCAGGGAATTCTTTGGGTGTGCACAGGTACCTCTGGGGACAAGCTGAGCTGAACTGGGAAGGAAGGGAACAGCTCCTGCCTTGCAGGTGCCGTGTCCCAGCCCTGCCTTGTGGACAGATCCCAGGGGGATGTGCCCCAGCCCCTCTGGCCTGCTGGCCAGGTGTGGGTGGTGGGTGGTGCTGGCAGGGAGGAGATCTCATGTCAGACATGCTCTGGGCTGAGGGCAGGCTGGGGGTCCTGCCCCTGGAGCAAAGCACAGCAGGCTCTGCTCTGGGAGGGCTTGGGGTGTCCTCTGCCAAACCCAGCTCTCTGTCACTGTCCAGCACTGGGAGGTCCCCTGCCAAGAAAGCTGTGGCCAAGGCACTGCTGTTTCCAGGGGGAAACCTCCCAGTTGGATGCCAGAGGTCAGATTCTTAAAACCTGCCTGCAGATCAGCTTCGGGCCAGATTCTGGGCAACCTCCTCCTATAAATTTATGGGAAGGGGGGAAAATGGGACCATCTGGAACGTTTACAGAGCTGTCTGCTCCTGTCTTGCTTTGTCTGCTGCAGAGGGACTTTCCATGAGGGCCTGGAGGGACAGGACCAGGAGGAATGGCTTCCCACTGCCAGAGGGCAGGACTAGATGGGATATTGGGCAGAAATTATTCCCTGTGAGGCTGGGGAGGCCCTGGCAGAGGTTGGCCAGAGAAGCTGTGGCTGCCCCTGGATCCCTGGAAGTGTCCCAGGCCAGGTTGGACAGGGCTTGGAGCAACCTGGGCTGGTGGAAGGTGTCCCTGCCCATGGCAGGGGATGGGACTGGATTCATTTAAGGTCCCTTCCCACCCAAACCATGCTGGGATTTGATGCTGTGGCTGAGGGCACAGTGCTGCAGCTCCACATGTCCTGGCAGTTACAGCAGCTCCCGTGGTTTGTCCCTGTCTTTCCATATTCCAGTCACGTGCCCTGCGTTCCCTGTGGCCTTTCCTCACCCGGTGCTGTCTGAGCTGCTTGTGATTCCACATGTTCCAGCCCTACCCCAGGGGATCCTGTGCTCTGCTGGTGTCTTCTGGTGTGATGGAGCCACTTGTGACTGTTCCCAGGGCTGTGCTCCCTCTGTGGCCCCTGGATCCAGGTGCTGTAGGAGCAGGGAAGGCCCTGGAGGGAGGAGTGTTGTGCAGGAGGCTCTGCTCCTGTGTGTTCCTGGCCATGTGAGCGGGGTGGAGGGGCAGGTACAAACCTCTGTCGTGGTGTCACCTGGACCTCAGGCATTGTCCTGGGGAGTCATGGTCTGGGGGAGACGCCAGCAAAGGAGGATGTGGGAGTGCCACTCCTGAGCTGTGGCACGGGAGGGACGGGATGGGAAGGCAATGGCACGTGTCGTGTCCGAGTCCAGAGGGGGCACAGGCCGGTGGCTCATCCCAGAAGCTTCCAGGGCAAGTGTGAGTCCAGCAATAGGAGACTGAAGTGAGGCCTGGTAAGGGCCTTTTGTAGCAAAACTGCTGCTAAAACCCTCAAACCCTTCCGTTCTGTGTCCCTGTGTCTGAGCAGGAGCTGGTGGTGCCCTTAAGGGACCTAAAGGTGCAACAGTGTAGATCCTACATCCCTCTGGATGGTGGGAATCCCACTGGTGGAGCATCCAGCGGTCCTCTGATCCGTGTGCAGTGAGCTGGGCAGGCCCCATCTGGAGAAGATACTTCCCACATTTGATTATTCCAGCTATTACAGGATTTTCTAACAGGAAAACAACTCTGTCCCTCATTTCCAGTGTCAGATGGGAAGAGCATTCACAGGAATGCTCAGGAGACCCGGACAGGCAGCTGGATCCAAGGATTTCCATTTAGTGTGGAAAGCACTTTTTTTCCTGGATGCTCTTCTCCCTTTTCTGCTCCTTCCAGGTGGGAATCCAGCTGCTGGTCCCGTGTAGTGTCCTCAGCCAGGCTCAGGAAATCCCTTTGGCTCCAGGCCCGGAGCGCCGTGGGGAGCTGGGAGCTGTTCCCGGCAGGATTTTATGGCTGCTCTGGAAATGGGAGCCCTGAGGAGAGCTCTGCAGGGTGTTCAGAGGCACTGATGTGCCCGTGGCAGCTCAGACCGGTGGAACTGGGAGCCAGGGCAGCAGGACAAGGGAGCGTTTTCCACTGGGATGGGGCTGTGAGGCTCGAGGCCACGGGGATGGAAAGGCCAGTGCCTCCCTCCAGACATCCAGCTTGGCTTCTCCTTGGCAGGAAGGGTGAGGAGGAGGGGAGGCCTTTGAGCCCAGCTCTGGAGTCACTTAACTCCTTCCCCAGGGGCTCTTTAATTGCTCTGAGACAGCTTTTAAACACGCCCAGCTTCCCAAGGCGGCTGCCTGGCTGCGCCGTGAGGAAGTCCAGGAGTGCTCCCAGACTCCGTGATTCCCAGGCTAGAGGGGGTTTTTCTTCTCCTGTTCTGTGATTAAATTCAGGGTTTTGAACCTCTGCCCAGCTCAGTGTGCCCCTTGAAGCTCTCGTGGTCTGCAAACTGCCGTGGTTGGAGGAGACAGCAGCAATCCCGGGATTAACTGGGAACGACCCGGTTCACCAGCCTTGGCTGAGCTTTGTCCCTGTGCTGAGCGGGGAGATGAGGGGAAGGGATTTATCCTGCTTTCTGCAGACACTTCTGGTGTGTGCTGGGAGGTTTTGGTGAGTGATGAGCTGGTGCCACTCACCTGGTGTGGGTGTGTTTACATCCCTTCATCCTGAACAATCCTGGAACTGCTGCGGGAACGCTGCTGGTTTCTGAGCAGTGCCCTTTGCTCTGCGGGGTGTCAGAGAGAATGGACCCTGTTTGGCTGGGGAGTTCCCAGACTCTCTGGTTTTAGCCACACAGGGGTGGTGATGAAGCTCTTTGTGCCCTCAGTCCCCAGTGGGTCCTGCAGGTTTTCCAGGAGGAATCTCAAACCTCTGTGGGATGTCTCACCAGGAGTCACGCAGCTTGTGGCTGTTTTGGCTCCACCCCTGCCCTTGGACACTTCCAGGGATCCAGGGGCAGCCACAGTTTCTCTGGCCAACCTGTGCCAGGGCCTCCCCACCCTCCCAGCCAAGAATTCCTCCCCAGCATGCCATCTATCCCAGCCCTGGTGGGTTGGGATCAAACCCAGCTCCTGGTCTCCCTGAGGAACATCCCCCGTGTTTTCTGCAGCCCAAACCAACTCTGGCAGCAGTGGGAAATTCTCTTTGCTGTCGCAGTGTTATTGTGGCAGGTTTGGATTCTGTCTTTTCTCCCCCCTCCCTCAGTTTTCCTGCCCTGAGTCGCTGCTCTGATCCCTCCCATTCCCACTCCAGGGGTTTGCTGCTGGCTGATCCTGTTCCAACTGCATCCCTGCCCCTGAAGGTTCATCGTTCCCTCCCCTGTGCTCACCACCTCTGCATCCTTCTGCAGCTGATCACCTCCAGCTGTAGTGGAAGTGGTGGTGACCCATATTCATGGATATTTAATGCTCCCAGGCACAGAGAGCTCCTGGATGCAGCTGGAATTGGCAGGCTGCTCTCCAAAGCCTGCCATCAACATCAAGTGTTTCTCCACATTGTGTATCCATGGGGAGGTGATTTCCACTGCACCAGCATGGCTTGGGATGGGGTCAGGACTCTGCAGGGGGGAGGTGGGGTTGGCTCAGAGCCTCATTCCTCCACGTGTCCTGCCTGGAGCTGCTGTGCTGGAGAGCGAGACTTCACTGGGTTCTTCCCTGTGAGGGTGGGGAGGCCCTGGCACAGGTTGGCCAGAGAAGCTGTGGCTGCCCCTGGATCCCTGGAAGTGTCCAAGGCCAGGTTGGACAGGGCTTGGAGCAACCTGGGCTGGTGGGAGGTGTCCCTGCCCATGGCAGGGGGTGGCACTGGATGAGCTTTAAGGTCCTTCCAACCCAAACCATTCTGGGAATCTCCCAGCTGGTGCCAAGGCCATGTCAGAGACTGTTGGCAGGGCAGGAATCTGGTTTTCCCAGTGAATTTGCACGTGGTGTGGGGCTCTGGCCTTGCTGAGCCCCTGCTTGTGTTCAGCTCTGGGCCCCTCACACAGGAGACACAGGGAGGGGCTGGAGCGTGGGCAGGGAAGGGAAGGGAGCTGGGAAGGGGCTGGAGCAGCAGGAGGGGCTGAGGGAGCTGGGGGAGCTCAGCCTGGACAAAAGGAGGCTCCGGGGGGCCCTCTTCCCGCCCCACAACCCCCTGACAGGGGGGGGGAACGGGGGGGGAACGGGCTCTGCTCCCAGGGAACAAGGGACAGGAGGAGAGGGAATGGCCTCCAGCTGTGCCAGGGGAGGCTCAGGTGGGATACTGGGAACAATTCCTGCATGGAAAGGGCTGTCCAGCCCTGGCACAGCTACCCAGGGAGGTGGTGGAGTCCCCATCCATGGAGGGATTTAAAACCCCTGTGGATGTGGCACTTGGGGACATGGCTCAGTGTGGCCTTGACAGTGCTGTGGGATGGTTGGACTTGGTGGTCTCAGAGGACTTTTCCAACCTCATGCCAACCTCATTCCATGATTCTCTGCTGTGTTTTGAAGGTCTTTTTTTTGCTGGATGTCTAAAACCTGCCCAGTGGAGCCCGGGCAGGGCGAGGCCAGGGGCTGGTGTTGGAGCTGCCGCTGGGGCAGACAGGGGGGACATCCATGTCCCTCCTGCTGTTCCCTGCCTGCTGCTGCTCCTGGTGGCAGCCAAACCCATCAGCTCCTGTGGTGGGTGCAGCTCTAGCACTGCCAGCGTGGCAAAGCTGATGATCCCTGCTGCTGCCAGCCAAGAAGTGACCTTAGAAACGACAAACAGGGCTCAGGTTAATCAGTACCATCAGGGGTGAGGTGACTCCTCACCCCTCAGCCGAGTGTGGGCAGAGGGCAAACGGGCCTTGTTTTTCCTGGCACGGCCCTGCTGACTCCCGTGGGCCGGGGTTGGTGAGTTTTCTGCCTCCTGGCTCATCCTCAGCCTGATGGGAGAAGGTTCTTTGCCTTGTGCCCTCTTTGTGCCTAAGGAGATTTACAGGGAGCGGCCCTGTGGACTGGCTGGAGCTGCTCTGCTGCTCGCACCCATGGTGTGGAAACGTGGGCCCGTGGCCTACAGCTGCCATGGGTCCTCCTGGGGAGCCTGTGAGCAGGATGGGATGTGTCCTCCTGGGGAGCCTGTGAGCAGGATGGGATGTGCAAACCCCTCTTTGCCTGCTGTCCTCCCCCAGCCCACCCTGACTCCGGTGTGACAGGGGGGGATGGTGTGAATCCCACCAGGCACAGGGTGGGAGGCTGGGGCTGTCCTGTGCAGGGCCAGGGGCTGGACTCGATGGGCCCTGGGGGTCCCTTCCCCCTCAGGCTGCTCCGTGGGTCTGTGGCAGCTCTTGCTCTGCCGCCGGCTCCGGGGAGCCGGATCGCTTCAGCGTGGAATTGTTTTTCCGGGACAGGAAGGCTGTTAGTAGACTCCAGGCTATAAATCTGTATTTTTTTCCTCTTTGGACGCATAATTGAATCTTCCAGCAGCCTCCTGGTTGCAAGATTAATGTTGTTTTCAAACCCCACGAGCCATTTGTGTCCGTAAATCCCATCACGACTCCAGCCAGCTCGTCTGCGACGGCACCGCGGCCGCCGGGCCTGGCCCTGGTTCTTGGGGTGCCCCGTGGCTCCCTGGGGCACTGGAGGCCCCATCCAGGTGCCAGTGACAGGATTGTTGCTGCTGCCTTTGCTCTTCTCTGAAGGAGTTTCATCCCGAATCCCGAGGGAACTGTCAGGGCTGGGTCAGCTCCTTCCTGCGGCCGTGGCCGCAGACACGGTGCTGGTGTCTGCACTGGGTGAGATTTCAGCTCCCTCCCCACCCAGAGCAGTCTCGGATTCTGTGCTGGGATGGGACTCGAGCAGGGCCTGGCACAGATGCCTGGCTGCTCTGGGAGGGATGAAACTCCTCCTGGGCACTTCTCCTTTTCCCTCTGACCCTCCCTCCCTGAAAACGAGGCAGAAATCCGAGTCCAGGCTGGTGGGAATGGTTGGTCGTGATAGAAAAGCCACCCCTGGAAGGATGTGGGTGACCACAGCAGTGTGTGGAGACCCAGAATGCAGAAGGTGACACTCACTGCAGTGAGGACAGAGGTGAGGGGATGACAGAGCTCAGGCACCGCCGGGTTTGTGGCCTCGCAGGCCAAGAGGTGGAAGGGGCAAATTTGGGAATGTCCATGGGGAGGAAACCCGGCGAGGGAAAGCAGCTGGGGGAGGCTGGGCAGGGTTCTGTCCCTCACTGCAGCTCATTGGAATTCTGGGAGCGTCTGTCCTGGGCAGGCAGCCGTGTGCTGGGTGTCCCAAAGGGTGGCAGCCAGCCTGGCACCAGAGCCAGCCCCCTGTGCCCCGGGGGTGTCCCCTGAGCTGGCACAGCACTGCCAGAGACGTGTCCTGCCAGGAGACTGCCTGGAGCTGGGGGGGTTAGGAAGGATCCAAAGCCGTGGGAGAGCATCCAGGGGCCAAAAAAAAATGGTGGGGAAGGGTCTGGAGGGGAAACCACGAGGAGGGTTTGTTCAGCTGGAGAGGAGGAGACTGAGGGGAGACCCATTGGGGTCTGCAGCTCCACCTGAGGGGCAGCACGAATCCCTGCTCCCTGTGACCAGGGACAGGACCCAGGGAACAGCTGGAGCTGTGCCAGGGCAGGGTCAGGTGGGATCTCAGGAAAAGGTTCCTCCCCAGAGGGTGGTTGGGCACTGAACAGGCTCCTCAGGGAATGGCCGTGGCCCCAAGGCTGCCAGAGCTCAGGGAGGGTTTGGACAACACCCTGAGGGACAGGGTGGGATTGTTGGGGTGTCTGTGCAGGGCCAGGAGCTGGACCTGATGATCCTTGTGGGTCCCTTCCAGCTGAGGATATTCCATGATTCCATGGTTGTATCAACAAACCTCTGCAGAGCAGCTGCCCCCTCCCTCAAGAAACGGGTCCTTCCAGCTCTTTGAGCTCTGCAGGAGAGGTGGGAATGTGTGTGGCCATGGGAGAAAGCTGCCTTTTGACTGTTATCCCCAGTCTTTGCAGGGAGAGGGGAAAGCTTCCCAAGCCATGAGCCTGGAAAAGCTTCCCCGAGGTTCCTCAGGAGCACGGAGGCTCCGGAGCTTCCCCTGCCTCACTCCGTCTGTGTTCTTGTTCCAGGCTTGTTTTGGGGATAATGAGATTAAATCAGACCCTCCTCCTCCTCCCCTGACTGGTGGTTCAAATCCTATTAACCTCATAAAGCATTTGGAATTCTGCCTCCCAAAATTGCGCTAAGCTGGGATGGAAATTCCTCGTGGCTTATCCCTCACCCCCCTATGGCATCGGCCTTGGGGTTTGCTGCTGCTGGCTCTGCAGCTCCCGTGGGATGGCTGGCGTGGGGATGGAAGCTCCGGGGCTGAATCCCAGGGAGATGGACTGATCCGACCTGGGGAGGGCAGGGAAGGGCTGGGAGGGGGCACAGAAACCCTCGCCAAGGGTGGGTTTCATCCCGTTGGGAACAAACGCTGTGAGATGGGAGCCTGGCAGGAGCTGGTGCCCCTTCCTGGCCCTGCTGCCCCTTCCTGGTCCTGCTGCCCCTTCCTGGCCTTGCTGTCCCTTCCTGGCCCTGCTGCCTCTCCTGGAGGGTGTTGCTTGTCCCTTTCCCACCACTTTCTCCCCAGCTTTGGAAACAGACAGGCTGCTTCCAGGGAAAAATGGGGTTTGTGGGCAAGGAGAGGAGCAACCCCTGGGTGCAGTGATGGGGCAGGATCAGGGCCAGGGGTTGGGAGGGGACACAGAGCTGCTGCCTGGGCAGGGGCTTCCTTTTACCAGCCAGACCAAACTTGGGACCTGCTGGAGAGAGTCCAGAGAAGGCCCCAGAGATGCTGCCAGGGCTGGAGCCAGGCTGGGAGAGCTGGGGGTGCTCAGCTGGAGAAGGGAAGGATCCAGGGAGATCTTGGAGCCCCTTCCAGAGCCTAAAGGGACTCCAGGAGAGCTGGAGAGGGACTGGGGACAAGGGATGGAGGGACAGGACACAGGGAATGGCTTCCACTGCCAGAGGGCAGGGAGAGATGGGAGATTGGGAAGGCTGTGAGGGTGGGGAGGCCCTGGCCCAGGTTGCCCAGAGAAGCTGTGGCTGCCCCTGGATCCCTGGAAGTGTCCAAGGCCAGGTCGGACAGGGCTTGGAGCAACCTGGGCTGGTGGGAGGTGTCCCTGCCCATGGCAGGGGTGGCACTGGGTGAGATTTCAGCTCCCTCCCCACCCAGACCAGTCTGGGATTCTGTGCTGGGACTGGACTCGAGCAGATGCCCCTCCTGGGGGGGGGTGTTGCCCCAACCACGGGGGCCAAGGGTGGGTGGGCAGCAGGTTCTGCCCTGCCCAGCCCCGAGCGTGTGAGCCCAGGAGTTCCATAGGCTGTGGAATTTCCTTGGGATTCTTATCAAAGTGTTTCCTGGGGAAGAGGACTTTAGCCAGGGAGATCTGTGTCAGAAGGGCTGTGGGAGCAGAGGACAGCTCGTGCTGCTCTCCAGAGCCAAAGGGTGTCCAGGTTCAACTCCCTGACTGGAGTTGTCTCAGCCTTTGATTTGCATTTCTGTTTTTATTTCTCCCACACACAAACATGCCCCAAGCACCTGAAATGTTGCAGAAGTGGTGGGATGAGGGGCAGGAGCTCTCCCTCCTCGGTTTTCCCCACCCAGGCAGGGCAGAGCAGTTGGAGGCAGGTGCCTGGTGAAGGATCAGCATCTTCTCCTTGCCTCGTGTCCGGCTCAGAGAGCTGGAGCTGACACTTCCAAAGGCTGGAGGGTCAGTGGGTGAGCGCCAGGAGTGCCCTGGGTGCCCCATGCAGGGTCTTGGGGGGGCTTTTTGGGATGTTCACACTGTTTTTGGGGAGACTCCACCCTTGACCCAAGTGCTGTTGCAGTGCCGAGACTCGGGTGGATTTTGTCCTCGTGGAAAGCTCAGTATTCCTGGAACAGCAGTGATGGGACAAGGAGTAACGGATACAGATTGCAAGAGGGGAAATTTAGGTTGGATACTGGGAAGAAATTCTGTACTGTGAGGATGGTGAGGCACTGGAACAGAGTTGTGGATGCCCCAGCTCTGGAAGTGTTCCAGGCCAGGTTGGATAAGTGGGATAGCGGGAGTCATCCCCGCCCATGGTGGAGGGGTTGGGACCAGATGATCCTTAAGGTCCCTTCCAACCCCTGTGATTCTGGATCTCTGGCCTTTCCCAAGTCTTTCTGAGCCCTGACCTGTGGCTTTGTTTCCTCTGTGGTTCCCAGTACAGTGCCGTGGACAGCAACCCCCTGTCCCTGTACGTGATGCATCCCTTCTGGAACACCATCGTCAAGGTGAGCCCCGCCAGCCGCCTCTGGGACACCCTCAGCTGCCTCTTTTGGGGTGCCCTGAGCCCCCAGGGGCTGCCTGCAGCCTGTCCTGAGTCCCTGCATCCCATCCTGCGGCTCGGGATGCTCCGGACGGCGTCCCCGCAGCGCGTGCTCCCTCGCCCGTGGTTTAAGGAGTTCCTCTGCTCTTTTGCTGCTTCCCCACAGATCTTCCCCACCTGGCTGGCCCCAAACTTGATCACCTTCTCTGGCTTCCTGCTCCTTGTGTTCAACTTCTTCCTCATGGCATACTTCGACCCGGACTTCTACGCCTCTGGTAAGGCCGCGCGTTCCCGGCGGGATGTGGATCTGCCACCGGCTGTGCTGGGAATTCCAGAGCATGTGGGGGAGGCTCCCTGGGTCTGGGCCTTCCCAAGTGATGGGACAGAGCAGGGGGTTGAACCCACTGGGCTTCTTGACCAGGACTTGTCTGGGTACCACACCTTCCCTCCGGCTGCCAGGGGAGTGAGCTCTTGGCATCAGGCGGGAGAGGGAGGGGCAAACAGCTGGAATCTTGAGCAGGAATTGGCTCATCCTACAGAGGGAGGAGCAAACAGCTGGAATCTTGGGCAGGAATTGGCTCATCCTACAGAGCAGACAACAACCCGGTGCCCTTGTTTTAAAATCACAGGGTGACGTGGGAAGCGCTGCTTCCCTGGAACCGGCAGCCTCGTTCCTCACATCCCTGCTCGCTGCCCTCTTGCAAAACACTCCACCCCTGCAGACCAACCAGGCCAAATCCTCCTCCTCAGCCTCCCTGTTCACAGCTTTGAGCTTTCCAACACTGCCTGCGATTCCAAAGGCTCAGTTGTCCCTTCCCTCGTGGCAGAGTCCCAGGGAAGGGGTTACAGCGGGATAACTCTCCGTGGATCCCTTTCCGTGTTTTCTCTCCCTCTGCCCCTGCCAGGGTTGGGTTGGGTTGCTCTGGAGAGTTCATTCTTGTTCTTCTAAAACTGAGCCTGTCATCAAAACACAGTTAAGTGGGAAGATCCTGTTTTCTGGGGATTGCCTTTGTTGGTGGGTAGGGGAGTCCAGGCTGTCGAGAGCTCGGGTGGCATCAGGGGGTGTTTGCCAAGATTTGGGTCACGTTTGGTCCTTGGGCCATGGAGGAAAAGCTGACAGTAGGTCAAGGGGAGAATCCCCAGGACATCCAGACATCCAGAATCATGGAATTATAGAATGGTTTGGCTTGGAAGGGACCTTCAAGGCCCTCCAGTCCCATCCCCTGCCATGGGCAGGGACACCTCCCACCAGCCCAGGTTGCTCCAAGCCCCGTCCAACCTGGCCTTGGACACTTCCAGGGATCCAGGGGCAGACACGGCTTCTCTGGGCAACCTGTGCCAGGGCCTCCCCACCTCACAGCCAGGAATTCCTTCCCAATCTCCCATCTCTCCCTGCCCTCTGGCAGTGGAAGCCATTCCCTGTGTCGTGTCCCTCCATCCCTTGTCCCCAGTCCCTCTCCAGCTCTCCTGGAGCCCCTTTAGGCTCTGGAAGGATCTCTCAGGTCTCCCTGGATCCTTCCCTTCTCCAGCTGAGCACCCCCAGCTCTCCCAGTCTCTCAGAAGTTGGCTTTGGAGGGGTGGTGAAGCTCATCCTTTGGGGCCCTTCCTCACACGCGTTTTGCACGTCCCTCTTGGAAAGAGAACCTTTCCTTGTGCTGATGGAACCAGAGCCTTGTGCCTTCCCTCCTCCTGGGATGGCTTTGTGGGCATCACCCTCTGCTTGCCGCTGGGAAGGCACCATCCTGCTGCCCTGAGGAAACAGGGAGTGGCATTCCAAGGAATCACTGCTCCTTCAGGAGACCTCCCCGTGCCCTCCCGCTGTTTTCCAGCGCCCCTCTGGCTCCCTGGCCGTGCTGGGTCCCTGCCAGGGCCATGCTGTGGGAGGTGGGGGTGCCATGAGGGAGCAGCTCCTTTTCCATTGGAGGGATGGGACTGGAGAGCGGGCGGGGAATCCTGGCACGGAGACCGGGAATTGCCACATCCCGGAGAGGCTCCACCCGATGCTCTGAGCGAGGGATCGAGGAGAGTCCCCTGCACACAACTCCGTGGTGCTGCAGTGGGGTTATGGAACTGCCCCAGTTCTTAGATCCTGTGATTTTTGGGGATCTGGGGACAGAGGAGAAGTTAAATCCTGGAAGGAAAATTCCTCAGTGTCCTGGTTTCGTGAGCTGTTGTGGAGCAGCTCCGCCGTCACATCCCGAAAAGTTCACATCCCGGTTTCACTGAGCTGTACAGGTGCTTTGCTTGGTCCTGGGGCCTCTTGGGCCAAAACAAACCCCCCTGGGAGCTCGTCCTGAGCTGTCCTGACTCGGCTCTGTCTGATCCCTGCAGCTCCTGACCACCAGCACGTTCCCGACGGAGTGTGGATCGTTGTGGGGCTCCTCAACTTCATGGCCTACACGTTAGGTAAGAGTGTTCCTGCTGGGCTGTGCTCACCTGGTCGTGCTGTTGGCTGCATTGTCACCCGGTCTCTGAGCCCCCTGGGAAATGTTGGATTCTGTCTCCCGCCAGGCACTGATCCAGCTGCTCCTGGGTCTGCTGGAGCAGCTTCTGGGAGCTGCTTTGCAAAGTGGAGAGAAGGAAGTTGTCCCAGAGCAGCAGATGAGGAAAGGAGGAAACTGGAACCGAGACAAATTTGAGATAAATTGTGAAATCCTGTCTTGGGTCTGCTTTAAATAGTCAGGAATCACAGAATGGTTTGGGTTTGGAGGGACCTTAAAGTTCACCCCCTGCCATGGGCAGGGACACCTTCCACTAGCCCAGGTTGCCCCAAGCCCCCTCCAACCTGGCCTGGGACACTTCCAGGGATCCAGGGGCAGCCACAGCTTCTCTGGGAATTCCAGCCCAGCTCCTCCCCACTCTCCCAGGGAAGAATTCCTTCCCAATCTCCCATCTCTCCCTGCCCTCTGGCAGTGGGAAGCCATTCCCTGTGTCCTGTCCCTCCATCCCTTGTCCCCAGTCCCTCTCCAGCTCTCCCTTTAGGCTCTGGAAGGGGCTGCTTTAAGGAATACAGAGGAAATACAAGGCACTAAACGTAACCTTGTCAGCCTGTTGCGTTTCCAGCCTCCCATGGATCAGGGGTGGGTGGGAATCCCACTCCCTGCTCCCCGCCGGAGGGTGGGAGCGGTGGCTCCCCCTGTGCTTTGTGTGTGGGTTGTCCAGGAGAACTGCCCCTTCCTCCTCCTCCTCCTCCTCCCAGATGGAGTTGACGGGAAGCAGGCGCGCAGGACCAACTCCAGCACCCCCCTGGGGGAGCTCTTCGACCACGGGCTGGACAGCTGGGCCTGCGTGTACTTCGTGGTGACCGTCTACTCCACCTTCGGCCGCGGCTCCACCGGCGTCAGCGTCTTCGTCCTCTACCTCCTGCTCTGGGTGGTCTTGTTCTCCTTCATCCTCTCCCACTGGGAGAAGTACAACACGGGCATTCTGTTCCTGCCCTGGGGATATGACATCAGCCAGGTGGTGAGTGCCCAGCCAGCCCCTGGGTTGGGATGTGCCCACCTGCCACGGGGTGCGAGGGAGGAGCTGGCTCTGCCCGCCTCCAGAGCCTTGTCGGTCGTGGAATTTTCCCCTTGGAGGTGGATTCTCCGGGAAAACCGAGGTTTGAAGGGTGGGCACTGCCTTGTCTTTCCTCTCTCCCTGGTTCTCAGCGCGTGTTTTGGCCACCTGAAGTGTGGCTTCGGGCAGGTTCCTGCGTGGCACCGGTGTGGGTGAGTTCCAGGCTGGATGTTTGGGGTGCCCTTTGGCGCTAGTGGGACAGCTGCCAAAACCACAGCGGGGTTAATTGGCTCGTTAATTGCTGTGCCTGGAGCAAAGGTGCCCAGGGAAGTGCCCCCCCATACCCCAGTGCCTGGGCAGTGGGCGTTGAGACTGATGGTGATGGACCCTCCGGGGTGTTGGGGTCTCCATCCCTCGTTAAGGAATTCTCTGCAGGAAGCTTTTTGTGATGACAGCTGGCATGAGAGAGGTCCCCTGTGTTGCTGGCAGTGCCTTCCACTCGCCCAGGTTGCTCCAGGCCCTGTCCAACCTGGCCTTGAACAATTCCAGGGATGGGGCAACCACACGTTCTCTTGACAACCTGTGCCAGTGTTTTACCACCCTCACTGTAAAAAAGCCTCTTAGATCTGATTACACCTGTTTTATTTATCTTCTGGCTCATCAGGTGCTGGAAGGAGAGTTCAGTGAATGCAGCTGCACTATAATAATTGTAATAATCATCTCTCCTGGTAAAGGACTCCAGAGCTGAACCCCAGATAACTCTGAGCCCTTTCTCCACAAGTGTTGCTTAACGCCCGTGCTTTCAGCTCGTGCCCCTTGCAGAAGGGCAGGGCTGGAGGGCTGAGCTGCCCTGCAGCGTGTTCCACCAGTTCAGGGGGGCTGGTAAAGCTGAAATATTCCCTGTGAGCCTTTGCCCTGTAATCCAGCAGCAGATGGATAAGAAACTGTCCCTGAGTGAACCCTCTGGGGTCACTGGAACTTGTGGTGTAAAACCTGTCACTGTGCTCGGGACATCTCGTGGGTTCTGGCTGAGCAAGGGGATCCTGGCTCCTGGTCCTGCCCTTCTCCAGGAATCACTGAGGCTGGAAAAACCCTCTGAGACCATCGAGTCCAACCATCCCCCAGCACTGCCCAGGCCACCACTGACCTGTGTCCCCACGTGTCACATCCACAGGGCTTTTAAATCCTGCCAGGGAGGGGACTCCACCACCTCCCTGGGCAGCTGTGCCAGGGCTGGACAGCCCTTTCCATGCAGGAATTCTCCCAGTATCCAACCTGAGCCTCCCCTGGCACAGCTGGAGGCCGTTCCCTCTCCTCCTGTCCCTTGTTCCCTGGGAGCAGAGCCCGACCCCCCCCAGCTCCCCCCTCCTGTCAGGGGGTTGCAGAGCCAGAAGGTCCCCCCTGAGCCTCCTTTGCTCCAGGCTGAGCCCCCCCAGCTCCCTCAGCCCCTCCTGCTGCTCCAGCCCCTTCCCAGCTCCCTTCCCTTCCCTGCCC
>NW_020885369.1:17443-17866 GCF_003945725.1 Corapipo altera
AGGGAGGGCACTGCCCTGGCCCTGCTGCCCCAGCAGTGCTGGCACAGGGACGGGAACTGCCCGATCCAATCCCAGCTCACTCTGATTACACCTTCTGCCTTGGGGAGTTTGTGGGTTTATTTTCCTCCTTCCTGGGGTGGGTTGGGCTGAACGTGCCTTAGCAGAGCTGCCACGTGGTGCCAGCCCAGGTACTCCCAGCTCCCACTCTCCCAGCTCCCACTCTCCCAGCTCACACACTCACTCTCAGCTCACACACTCACTCTCAGCTCACACTCTCAGCTCACACACTCTCAGCTCACACACTCTCAGCTCACACTCTCAGCTCACACTCTCCCAACTCACACACTCTCAGCTCACACAGTCTCAGCTCACACAGTCCCAGCTCACACTCTCCCAGCTCACACTCTCCCAGCTCACACTCTC
>NW_020885370.1:0-17787 GCF_003945725.1 Corapipo altera
GAGCTTGTGCCCACATGGCAGCAGCTGCCTGGGCCACTGGCTTTCTCTATTCTCTGCTGCACACAGCCAATACATTTTCCCTGCCCCTGTGCCAGGGCAATGCCCTGGGTCAGTTCTTCTGTGAAATCCCTGCCATCCTCAAGCTCTCCTGCTCACACTCAGGCTACCTTAGGGAAACTGGGCTTATTGTGGTTAGTTGCTGTTTAGGGTTCGGTTGTTTTGTTTTCATTGTTTTCTCCTATGTGCAGATCTTCAGGGCTGTGCTGAGGATCCCCTCTCAGCAGGGACGGCACAAAGCCTTTTCCACGTGCCTCCCTCACCTGGCCGTGCTCTCCTTGTTTCTCAGCACTGTCTTGTTTTCCTACCTGAAGCCCCCCTCTATCTCCTCCCCATCCCTGGATCTGGCCCTGTCAGTTCTGTACTCAGTGGTTTCTCCAGCACTGAACCCCTTCATCTACAGCCTGAGGAACCAGGAGCTCAAGGATGCCATAAGGAAAATGATGACTGGATGCTTTTCAGGAGGAACAACCTGCCTCTTTTTTTTCTGCAGAACACTCATTGTGTAACACATTTTGGGCCCAGCCTGCCTTCTAAAGCTTTTGATAGTGGTGGGGGGCTTTCCTTTTTTAATCTTAATAACACTGAAATTTTATTCTTCATCCCATATAATTCACTCTCTGCCTCTTTTTTTTCACCCACAAAATGTACCAATCAGGAATCATACTCTATGTGCATTTAAACAAAATAAAAGTTTATGCAGCAAGGTATTTTTCAAACATCCTGCCTGTATTAGTTTGTACATGAGGAATCACAATCTCTGAGTGTCAGAAAGGAATAGAGTCTCAAAAGTCTTGTTGCTTTGCTTGTTTTTCCATGGAGACAGTGCAGGGAGGTCAGGGACCCACTGGGACTGCAGGGATTGAGGGCTGGTTCAGATGTTGTGTGTTAGTGGCTGATGGCCAATGGAGGTGACAAATGATCTCCAGGTCACCTGCCTGGGGCTCTGCAGCTTGTGAGGGCTCTGATGGCAGGTGAGGACTTGTCTGTAGGAACTCAGGAAGTGCAGGAGAGCACAGAGGATCTGCAGGGACAGCCCATCCCATCTAGTCAGCAGGGAATGGAGCCCTGGAGCAGAATCCTGCCCAGGGTGGAGTTACCAGAGATCAAGTCCTAAATCTGCCTGTGAACTGGTAAAGGAGAGTTCTGCAACCCCAGGGGACACAGCAGGAACAGAGAAAGGACTCTGGCCAGTGACTCCTCTCACCCACAGTGAACTCCCCTTGTGCCTCCCCAGTTCAGGGGGGGCTGGACCAGAGCCAGGGATGGGATTTCCAGGAGGGTGTCCTGATGGACTCTCCAGCCCACAGGCTGCATGGAGTGGAGCCCTGCCCTGCCTTTTGTGCCACTGGAAACAGCCCATGGTCCTGCCCAGCCTTGTTCATGGCTACTGAGCCTTCCAGGACTATGGCAGAGGGTGGAGAGGAGTGATCCCCATCCTGCTGGGTCTGCTCCCCACCCTGACCGGCATGGCCAGTGCAGGGTCAGCCCAGGGTGCCACAGCCCCTCCCTGTGCAGAGCAGCACCTCCAGCTCAGGGCCCTGCAGGGATCCCAGGCTGGGATCTGCAACTGGTCAAGGCAGCCTGGACACACTGACCTGGGCAAAGGGATGTCCCTGCAGAAGAGCAAGGCAGCATTTCTGGGCCTGCAGAGAGGAATCCATGACACAGAGACATCACTTTCTGCAGCCCCCCTGGGGACAGACTGCTCTGTCCCTGGGCCAGGACTCCAGGCTGGGCTGGGCAGAGGGGCTGGCACTGAGGGGCACAGTCAGGCTGTGCTGGGCATCTCCTGGAGGTGACACCAGGGCTCCTGCAGTTTCCCTGACCTCCATTTCCTCCTGCCATGCTTAGTGTCCAGCCCCTGAGCTGATGGGGATGCTGAGACTCCTCTCTGTGCCCCAGGAGCTGCTGTGCCCTTCAGAGGGGCTGGGGCTGTGGGGGGAGTGCCCAGAGCTCTGCAGCACCCTGGGCTGGGCACTGCTGTGGGGCCAGACCAGACTGGACTGCTCCACCAGTTGATCTCTCTAAAGAAAACATTTCTAATTTTCTCCTAAAAAACTATGAGAATATGTGTTGTGTCCTGAGCACTAAACTGGAATTGTGGGGTAATAGAAAAGGGTTTGGTGTCAGGGATATTGAGAAGGCTGGGCAGTGTCACTGGGAGACCTCTTCCAAACCATTGGAAAGGCCAGAGCCATCCCAGAGCTTCCTGGGGCCTTGGCAAAGGCAGACATGGAACCAGTCTGCAAACAGGGCAGCAAGGAGGGTTGGCAGAGTTCCACACTGCTCAGGCTCAGCAGGGAAGAGGATAGGGCAAGTCCTCCTGCAGCCATTGCCAGGCATGGGAAGGACAAGGCAGGGATTGCAGAACCCCTGTGGGAGGGAAAAGAAGAGGATGTTGTGTGCCCAGACATTTTCAAGGCCTTTGACGTGGTCTCCCGTGGTCTTTTTAGAGCCACACTGGTGACAGCTGGACTGGAGAAGTGAAACATGTGGTGAGTGGGAAGTTGAATGACTGATGAGGGTCAAAAGTCATGGCACAAATTCCTCTTGGCAGCAACCCCCAGGTGACATCCATCAGGGACCAGCCCTTGACCATTCCTATGGAACATCTTTATCATGTCTCTGGGGGATGGGATGAAATGCACTTTCCACTCCTTTGTGGATGATGCCAAGTTGCAGCGAGTCTGTGAGAAACCTCGTCTAGTTAATGGTGACTTGGACAAAAAATGTGGTCAAGATGACTGAGCTGGATAAACTTGTCTTGCCATCAGGTGCCCAGCAAGGCCCAAGACAATGAATAAAAAACTCATGGATCAGAGGAAAGGCAATTCAAAAGGAGGGAAAAAGACCAAACACAACCAAACCAAACCCAAAAAACACAGAATGACAGAATATGCTGAGTTGGAAGGGACCCACAAGGATCATCCAGTCCGACCCAACACTTCCATTGCCATCTGCCCCCAGCCCAGCAGGCTCTGGAGCAAAGCACGGCTGAGGTCCAGCACAACTCTACTCTGACACAAAGAACCTGCAGTCAGGGACAGGAAGAGGACAAAGTCTTGTTTAACCAGCCTGAGGAATAATGGGATCAATGACCTCCTGTATTCCTGGGCACTTGAAGGACCCTGTGGATCAGGTTTGGTAGCAGGGAGGGGGCTGCAGGTTTCCCTTAGGGAAGAGGAGATCAAGAGTTGACTCTGTGTCAGAGAGCCAGTTTCAGGTGGCTCCAAAATGGACCAGCCAGTGCCCAAAGCTGAGCCAAAAAGCAAATTCAGAGGCACCTCTGTAATAACCCTTTGAGAAAGGATAAAATCCAGGGTGCTGTAACTGAGAGAGGAGTGAGAGAAATGGGGGAGAAACAACCCTGCAGGCACCAAGGGGAGTGGAGAAGGAGGAGAAGGAGTGAGAGAGCCTTGGGGGGTACCTGGCAGCCAAAAGCCAACCCCCAGCCCTGAGAGCCACAGCTGAGCCCAGCACAAAAGCTCCTTTAGGTGTGGAAATTCTTTGCAGCAGCTTTTTAGTAGAGCTGCCAGAGGGGCCATCAAAGGGGATGCTCAGCTGGGTCTGAAACCTGTGTGATCCTTGTCAGCCTTGGCTCTGCAGGATAAGAAAGAACTATAGAATCCTAAATAGTTTGAACAGGGACATATTCAACTAGATCAGGTTGCTCACAGCCCTTTCTAACCTGACCTTGAATGTTTCCAAGGGTGGGGCATCTATGACCTCTCTGGGTGATCCATGCCAGTGTTTCACCACCCTCAGTGTAAAAAATTTCTTCCTTATATCTAGTTCAAATCTGCTCTTTTATAGTTGAAAACCATTATCACTTGTCTTATTACAACTAAGTCTGTCCCCATCCTTATAGGTATGATCTCAGGAGCTCCTGACAAGCCTTGACCAAACCAGCTGAGCAATGAAGAGCCCCTGGACTGGACCAGGGTGTGGTGAAGTGTCCCTGGACTGGACCAGGTGCTCCTGGATGATATAGGTGGGAACAATCCAGAGTGGAACAGCTGGGGAACACAGGATAATCAGTCATCCCATGAAAGCCTTGGAATATTCCCTGCCTGAATCACAGCCCTAATGGAACAGTTTGGATAGGATTCCCAAATAGTTTGGAACCTCCAGTCATTCCTGACACCAGGATGGAAATTCAGCAGATAACTAAAGCCAGTCACATTGTCAGCCCACAACCAGTGGGGCTAAGAGAGGCCCTGGCAGCTCCCCAGCACCTCCCTCTCAGTGGGACACCTCTGGCAGCCTCTCCCAGCTTGGGAACCCTCCAGTTTGCAACACTCCAAAGACCCTCACTGATGCCCAGGACAATTGTGATCCCCCTTAACAAACACTCTTCCAGCTGTGACCCTTGTCTGTTGGCAAACACAAAGGGATTTGGGGGAGTGTTTCCCTGACAGCCAGGAGATTTTTGGAGAGGGACCTTTGCACACCCAGCTCTTGATGTGTCCACAGATCTCTGCCTGGGTGTGGGTGTGAATTGACTGTGGTGGGAATGTTGTTGTTGTGAATCTATAATTCAGTCACTGTTAAAATTGTAGGAAATGCTATTGAATCACTTGATAGTTGTTCAATTGGTCAATGATTAAATGCTACTAATCTTATTTGCCTCCTTGTCTTTGGATCAAAATCCTTTGCGCCCTGACCCAAGACTCTGTGTAAATCATTCTCTTTCATCAAAAAAATATATTTTTTTCATGATGTCCACTTTAAAGTCTTCCTCCTTAGCTAAACTACAAAACAGCTCCAATTAGCTGTAGAACTCTTGGAGACTTGAAGACAATTAAAGGAAGGGAAATTATTTGTTTTTCAATGTTTTAATGGGTCCCACAGTGTGTTTGGAGCTGCATCAGCTGTCAGTCCAAGATGGGCCATGGCAGAACTGGTGAGGCTGGGGGGTGAGGAGCAAGGTTGATCATCCAGGGTCAGTGTGGATCTCCTGAGGAGACACTCAGCATCAAGATCACTTGGAGAACACCTCTATCACCTCTTCTCTGAACTTAAAAATATCCATCATTAAATTAAAACAAAAAAAGTACAAACTTTGAAGACTTGTTTTGAAATTGCCTTGAAGACAATTAAAGGAAAACAAAGAGATCCTGAGGGATTTTTGCATTTTAATGAGCCCCACGGTGTGTTTGCAGCCCAGCCCATGATCCTGAGGTACTGAGAGAAGATTGAAGCAGCTGCTGAAGAAGTCAGAAGCCAAACTCCAAGTGCCTTGAAGCATTGCTGGGCCCCACTGAGGGCAGGCACTGACAAAGCCTCCCCAGGGACTCCTTGGAGCAGCTCCTTGGAGGCCAGGAGTGCAGGCAGACAAAGGCTCTGGGCAGGCCCCTGCAATGCTGAGCAAAGCCTGCCTTGGTTTTGTGGAGCACAAAGGCCAAGGCCTGAGCCCCAGGCCTTGGCCCAGCAGATCCTGTCCCTCCCGGCTGGCTCAGGGCTGTTTGGGGGGCAGTGGGATGGGAGGGGGAGGAACAACAAAGGCCCAAAACTGGGAAACCCCTGCCAGGCTCCTGAGGGAGGGGTGAGGCAGAAACCAAGTGCAGAACCTGCCAGGCAAGTTGCTTGTGGTGGCCTGAGCGGCAGAGGCAGCTGCCAGAGACAAGGGGACAAAGGCCTGGGTGCCTTTGGGCCTTGCAGCCCTGCCAGAGCCCTTGGCCATCTCTCCTGCAGGCTGTCCTGCCCTGGCCCTGCTGCTGCTCTGGCCTTGCAGGCTGCACACACCCTTCCTGCTTTCCCACCCCCCTCCCAGCAGCATTTCTAGACCCTCCCTGATGTCTCTGCGCCAGCTCTGGCTGTTCCCTGAAACACAAAGCCATCACCCTCTTAGTGACCTCTGGAACCATAAGGTTCCCCTTCGAGTAACATTCCTTTTTCCCCACCTTCAGTCTGAACCTTACAAGCTGCACTTTACGGGTTTCTTTTCCTTTCCAGCACCAAGAAAAGCTCCATCCTGTCAGATCTGCTCTAGACCCTCTCCAGTTCTTCCTCATTCCTCCAGAATGGGGAACCTCACAGACAGACAGACCAGTCCAGATGTGGTGACACAGGGGCTGAGTCCAGGGGGGTGACAACTCCCTTGTCTGGGTGCCCACACTCTCCCCAAGGCAGCCCCATATGCAGTCAGCCTTAGTAACTTGGATCCTGAACCCCTGTGCCACAGGGCATCCCTCCCAGAGCCCAGGCCTTTCTCCTGGGGGTCACTGCAGAGCTGAGCAGATCCAGGTCACCTCCCATTCCTCTGCCAACCCCCTGGGCCTGCTGTGGGCCCTCCAGGTCCTTGCCCTGCTCCCAAGGGCTGTGGGGGTGTTTAATGGTCAGGGCTTGGGGTTTAGAGCTCAGGGTGGGGATTAGGCAGAACTTTGGGAGGTTTGTTGTTCTGCTGGAAGTTCATGCTTAGGGGAAGAGCTTTTTGGGCTGGGTTAAGATTAAAGCTTGGCTTTTCATACTGGTAATACAGGTTTGGGAATGGGGTGGGCACTAGAGTACAAATAAGAGTCTGGAGTTCTGGGATTGTTTTTTTTCTGGTTTGGAATTAGAGTAGTGGATTCCTTTCAATGGAAGGGGCAGCACTTTTAGGTAGTGTTGGGGCTTCAGGTTACAAAGAGAGTAAAGGCCTACCAGGAGTGTTTGAACAGTCAGTGTTTCAGCACCCTCAGCATTACCTGAACCTGGATTTACCTCATCAAAATCCTTCCTCTCTGTTGGTCAAGCCCCTCCTTCCTTCCCCAATTTTCCTTCCCTTTTGTCCCAGTTCCTCCTAACCTCCTCAGAACTTTCATCAGGATGGGCTCAGCTGTGTGATGATGCTGTGCAACCTCATGGAATCAAGGAGCCACTGTGAAACTGCAGAACCTCATGGAATAATGGGGCCATTGTGACATTGGGGAAACCCTTGGAATCAAGAGGCCACTGGGACACTCCAGGGCCCCATGGAGCCAAAGGAACCCAGGGCCAGTAGGCAACCTCCTGAAATAAAGGGGCCATTGTGACACTGCAGAAACCCATGGAATCAGGAGGCCATTGTGGCACTGCAGGGCCTCTTGGAGACAAAGAAACCCTGGGCCACAGTGGAATTTCATGGAATCAAGAGGCCATTGTGACACTGAGGAACCTCATGGACTCAAGGGGCTGATGTGACACTCCAGGGCCTCATGGAACCAAGGACCCATAGCGACACTGAAGAGCCTCATGGAACCAAGGGGCCACTGTGCCTCCCCAGAACTCCATGGAATCAAGCAGAGCCGCTGCCTCCCCCCCGCCGCCGCACGGCCCGGAGTCGCCGGCTCTGCCCCGCTTGGACACCTCTGGAGTCAGCGTGTTCTTGGGCAGCACAACTGATCTCAGACCAGAGAGTTTCCCACATTTTGCTTTGCCCCCTCTTTTCCCCAGGGACAGGGCAGCCTCTTTCCATGGCCCCTCTGCTCCCACAGGGTGTCCTGCTCTTCTCCTGGCACATCCCATCTCCCCACAGAGCCTTTCCCCAGGCGAACACGTCTGTGCTGGCCTGAGCAGCCCTTCCTGCACCCCCTGCCCATGCTCCCCACAACCCCTGAGCTGGGGAGTCTGCTCTGCAGAGCACGGGGCCTGTGGGGCCCGGGGCCATGGGGGAACTCTGTTGGGCTGTGCTGCTCAAACTGGGAGGCAGAGCCAGCTGATGGTGCTCCCTGCCACTGACCACCTCCCACAGACGCTCCTGTGTGGCCATGGAGGGGGCTCAGAGGGGCCCTGCCATGTTCCAGAGCTGGGACGTTGCTTTGGGGCTGCTCTTGATCCACCTGTGGTAGTTCACTGAGGAGAATACAAGTCACTGGCAAGAGTTTTCCTTGTACCTGCTGTGTCCCCTGGGCTTGCAGAGCTCTATTTGCCACTTCCCAGTAAGATTTAGTACTTGATCTCTGGGTGACTCCACCCTGGGCAGGATTCTGCTCCAGGGCTCCATTCACTGCTGACTGGATGGGACGGGTTGTCCTTGCAGATCCTCTGTGCTCTCCTGCACTTCCTAATTTCCTACAGACAAGTCCTCACCTGCCATCAGAGCCCTCACAAGCTGCAGAGCCCCAGGCAGGTGACTTGGAGATCATTTGTCACCTCCATTGGCCATCAGCCACCAACACACAACATCTGAACCAGCCCTCAGTCCCTGCAGTCCCAGTGGGTCCCTGACCTCCCTGCACTGTCTCCATGGACAAACAAGCAAAGCAACAAGACTTTGGAGACTCTATTCCTTGGACTTCTTCTCAACACCAGTGTTGAGAAAAGACCTCAGCCTTCAGGAAGTGCCTGGAGGGGAACCCCTTTGCTGCTGGAACTGCTGTTGTGGAGCCCAGCCCTGTGCCAGCAGTGCCCAGGGCCTGTCCCTGCCTGTGCTCACAGGCCTGACCCACAGCAGGACAGTGACTGAGCTGCCAGAGCACTCAGGCCTTGGGCACGGACAGGAAAGGAGAGGGTGGGAGTGTAAAGAGAGCAGCTCTGAACAGACCCAGTTCTGGGGCTCCCTGGTAGTGCTGGGACTCTTTTCCTCTCCAGATCTGCAAACGTGGAAATGCACTCCAGCTTCAGGGGAGGTCTTGGAGGAAGGATCTGGAAAAAATAATTCAAGTCCTTTTTTACACTCAGAGATTGTGATTCCTCATGTACAAACTATCACAGGGAGAATGTTTGACAAATACCTTGCTGAACAAGCTTTTAATTTGTTTAAACGCACATAAAACATGATTCCTGATTAGTACATTTTGTGGGTCAAAAAAAAGAGAGAGGGAGTGAATTATATGGGATGAAGAATAAAATTTCAGTGTTAATGACATGAATAGATGAACGAAATAGGAAAACCACTCATCCCCACCACTATAAAAAGCTTTAGAAGGCAGTTTGGATGCAAAATGAGTTATGCCATGAGTGTTCTGCAGAAGAAAAGATGCAGTTTATTGCTTCTCAAAAAACGTGTAGTTATCATTTTCTTCAGGGCATCCATGTGCTCCTGGTTCCTCAGGCTATAGATGAGGGGGTTCAGTGCTGGAGGCACCACCGAGTACAGAACTGCCACCGCCAGATCCAGAGATGGGGAGGAGATGGAGGGGGGCTTCAGGTAGGCTAACACGACAGTGCTGACAAACAGAGAGACCACAACCAGGTGAGGGAGGCACATGAAAAAGGCTTTGTGCCGTCCCCGCTGAGAGGGGATCCTCAGCACAGCCCTGAAGATCTGCACATAGGAGAAAACAATGAAAATGAAACACCCAAATATTAAACAGGCACTAACCACCATGAGTCCAGTTTCCCTGCGGTAGCCTGAGTGTGAACAGGAGAGCTTGAGGATGTGTGGGATTTCACAGAAGAACTGGCCCAGGGCATTGCCCTGGCACAGGGGCAGGGAAAATGTATTGGCTGTATGCAGCAAAGCATTGAGAAAGCCAGTGGCCCAGGCAGCTGCTGCCATGTGGGCACAAGCTCTGCTGCCCAGGAGGGTCCCGTAGTGCAGGGGTTTGCAGATGGCAACATAGCGGTCGTAGCACATGATGGTGAGGAGGAAATACTCTGCTCCAAATAAGAATATGAGGAGAAAAACCTGTGCAGCACATCCCATGTAGGAGATGGTTGTGGTGTTCTGGAGGGAATTGTGCATGGCTTTGGGGACAGTGGTGCAGATGCAGCCCAGGTCTGTGAGGGAGAGGTTGAGCAGGAAGAAGCCCATGGGGGTGTGCAGGTGGTGGTCACAGGCTACGGCGCTGAGGATGAGGCCGTTGGCCAGGAGGGCAGCCAGGGAGATGGCCAGGAAGAGCCAGAAGTGCAGGAGCTGCAGCTCCCGCCTGTCTGAGAATGCCAGGAGGAGGAAGTGGGTGAGGGAGCTGCTGTTGGACATTTGTTAGTTCTTAACATAGGCCCTGTTCAGGAAAGGAAAAGACAGTTCAGACAGACCTCTATGAAAAAGTCACTCTATTTCTAAAAGAAATCAATGTGTCAAATGTCACCAAATGCACTGCCAAGGAGTCAGGTTTGCTCTGCTGCAGTGGGACATGGATCCTTTTTGATAGAGTTCTCACACACACAAGGAATGTCAGATGTAAGAGACTGTGAATACAAAAGTTCCATCTCTACAGTAATGACTCAGAAGAGCTGGGGCTGCAGAGCAGAAGCTTAGTCTGAGCTTAGAATAATTGTACCTGTGTTTTTTATTTTTAGCATCACACCTGGAAGGTTCTTTTCCACTGCAAGAATCCTCATTTCTATGGCCCAGCACACAGTGCCCAGCAGAGCTGCAGGGAAGGGCACCCAGAGCTGCCTGAATGCCCCCTCCCCCAGGCCCTGGGGGCACTTGCCCCCCACTCCTAGCCCAGGGCTCTGCTGCCTGGAGCTGTCCCTGCCAGTAGCTGCTTGCCTGGGCCCAGGGCTGAGAAAGTGACACTGATGCATCTATAAGACAGTTTTGATGTCTGATACTCTCAGGTTCAATCTCCTCTAATCTAACAGAGTTCATATTTCAGTGTCTCCTCCTGTGCTCAGAGATTGATTTCTCTGTCGCAGTCAGCACCCAGACAACCCAGCATACAACACTGAAAGAACTGGTTCATTCTCTTTAAGGTACTCCCTGTCTGTCTGTGCCTCTTGTAAATACCTTCTGGGAAATTTCCTGCTTAGATCTGGAGCTGTGACCAGCCCTCATCCCTGCAGCCCACTGTGGAGATCAGAAGGACTCTGCCCTGCTCTGCCCTCCCAGAAGCTGTTCCTTCCCCACAGCCCTTCTCCCCCAGCCCCATGGCAGCTCCTTGGCCGGGCTGAGAGCTGAGCCTGGCAGGCAGCAGAGTCCCTGCCCCAGCACACAGAGCCCTGGGGGCAGGACCCTGCTCTGCCCCACAGCCCTGGGCACCCCTGGCTGCACCCCCACCTTCCCACCCCACAGCCAGCCCTGCCACAGGGAACCTTCTGGCCCTGGGCCTCTGAGGGGGCAGCAGCAAGTCCTGCTCTGCAGCAGCTTCTCCTGCTGCAGCCCAGCAAATCCAGCAGAGCCATCCTGACAGCTCCTGCCACTGCTGCCATTTGGCAGCTGGCAGAGGCACTTGCAGCAACTCACCTGCACTGCTCTGCAGCCACAGCCTGACTCTGGCAAAGGGCTGGCAAGGTTCCTGCCCTGAGCAGCTCTGCCCTGTCCTCCCACCCCAGGATCCCTTGAACCTCCTGCTCCCTTCTCCTCTCTGCCCTTGCTGCCTGCAGCTCCTGCCCTGCTCTGCCATGTGGCCACTTCCCCTGCACTGCAGCAACTGGGAGAGTCCTGCTGAAAGATTCCAGAAGCTGTGGGATGTGCCAGCTTTAGGAGATGCCTCCAGGAAGGCAAGTTGAACTTTCCTACAGCCAGAGAATTCTTCCTTCAAATCCTAGAAAGGTTTCTCCTGTAGTAAGAGCTCAGTCACCTCCCAGCCCAGGCTGCCTCTCATCTCTCTGCCTTCTCTCCTGTGCCCTGGGTGCTGCAGGCAGTGCCCTCAGCCCTGCTGGGCTGTGCAGAGGAGCTGCTCACCAGCAGAGCTGTCTCTTTGAAGCTCTTCTTGCTTGCCAGGAGCTCCTTGTTTGCCAGGAGCCCAGCCCAGCTCAGCAGCACAGAACAGCCCCAGGCAGCCCTTGCTCTGCCCCTCTGGGCTCCCTCCAGCTGTCCCTGGGGCTCCCGGGGAATCTGCTGGCACACAGCTGAAGGAAATAATGATGTTCCTTCTCTCAGCTGGGCACAGACACTTCTTTCAGCACTGGCATTTCTCCAAACAGAGACAGAGTTAAGTTCAAGAGTCCCCTTTTTCATGTCCCATCATTTTACAGGAAACCCAGACAGTGCCCAGGAGGGATCTCCTTCACCCCCACTGAGGGAAGGGACTCAGCTGAGTCAACAGAGGTGTCTCCTTGTGGCTCTGCAGACCTGGGACCAGAAGGACACTCAGCTCCCTCCACAACCCCCATGGGCTGGGATTCCTCCTGCCCCACTTCAGTGGGTCCAAAACAGGCCCCTGCAGGTGACTCCTTGTCCCTGCTCCCATGGCAATGAAGGAAGACCAAAGCCAGGAGTGACCTGCTGGGACACAAACCCCTGCCTGGTTCCTTCTGAGGGGCCAGAGGTGACCGAGATTCCTGCTGGGAACTGCAGGCTCCAATGGAGCAGTTCCTAGGGACAGGGCAGCAGCTGTGGGATCTTCTTCAGAGCTGCTGGGACATTGCTTTGGCCAACTTCAGTGGCAGAAGGGGCCACATGTAAGACAGAGGAACCTGTCACTGTTCCTTCCGTCCAGGGCAGCCCCTAGAGGTGCTCAGGTGACCAAATGGAGTCAGGTGGCACAGGGAGAGAGGTCTCTCTCCTGTTCTTTATCAGGGTATTTTCTACATGTCTTCGGAGTACAATGGCAGTTGTCTCCTGGACATCCCTTCAATGCTGAACCTAATTGAGGGCAGTGAGCCTGGATTGAACAGCCAAAGAGGGGCCTGTAGTGCCAGGGGAGGTGCCAGGGCTCTGCAGCACAAGTGCAGCAGCTGCCCTGGACAGCACAGGGCCTGTGCAGGAAGCCCATCCCCATTCCCAGCAGTTGTGGGACAGGCACCACCCAGGGCTCCTCAGACCCACTGGGTGCCTTTGGGGCAGGGAGTGAATCCCAGCCCTGCAGGGACACAAAGGCTGTCCTTTCTCTGCCCAGCCAAGGCCGGGCCAGGCACGAGTCCAAAGCACATCAGCCTAGGCTGTCCACACTTGTTTCCTCCCTCTGCTGGCTCTGCTCTCCCCCAGCATTTCAGCAGCATGTGCTGATCTCCTCAGGGACCAGGCCTGGGATTTTCCCCCTGGGCCTGAGTCCCAGCACGTCCACCCCCAAGGCCATTGTCAGCAAAGCCTCTGCACAGCCCAGCTCTGGGGGCTTTCAGAGCAGGTTTCCCCACTGCAAGTCTGTTCTTACCCCGGTGCCCCCGCTGAGGGGCTGCAGCCAGACAGGCCCCAATGCCCTGTGTGTGGGGCACAGGCAGGAGGAGCTGCAGCCCCAAGTCTCTCTTCATTCCACCTGGAGGCAATAACAACCCAGGCCTGCTGAGACAGTTCCCAGGTTGCAGGGCTGTGATGGGTTGGGAGAGAAGGCCAAGGAGACACAGGAGAGAAAGAGCAGCAGAGAGGTGTCCTCAGTGGGAAGGAGCTTCTTGGAGCTGTGGAGCTGCTCTAGGGGATGAAGAAATTGGGTGAACTTTTGTGGGTGAGGGTCAGAGGAGAGACTGGTTTGGGTGACATTGTGGAGTGAGACAAAGAGCCCATTCAAGTTGTCTTTGATAACCCTGGAATTCACTGGAAAAGCACCACAACAGGATGCAAAGAGTCCCAGAGGTTTGTGCAGGGTCTGGGTCAAGACAGCCCTTGGGACACAGGCCTTTAGAGCACAGCTGGCAGGTTGGTGGACAACAGGGAGGCTGCATCTGCATCTGCTTCTGTCCAAGAGGAACCAAGAGGTTACCATAGTAACTGACCGTAGCTATGAGAATGTATGGTGGTTGCCTTGGTAACTGACTAGAGCAATAAGAATGTATGATGGTTGCCATGGTAACTGACTGTACCAGTGAGAGTTAAGGTGGTTGCCATGGGAACTGAGCGTAGGAATGGAAATGTATGATGGTTGCCATGGTAACCGACCATAGCAATAAGACTGTGTGATGGTTGCCATGGTAACTGACCCTGGCAAATGGAATGTATGATGGTTGCCACGGTAACAGACCAAAGCAATGGAAATCTGTGATGGTTGCCATGGTAACTGACTGTAGCAAGGACAATGCATGATGTTTGCCATGGTAGCTGACTAAAGCAATGGGAATGTGTGATTGTTGCCACAGAACCAACCATAGCAATGGAAATGTATGATGGTTGCCATGGTAACAGACCATAGCAATGGGAATGTATGATGGTTGCCATGGTAACTGACCTTTGAAATGACAATGTGTAAGGGGGGTACTTTTGAATTGGATGATCAATGAAGCATAGAGGCGTGAGAAAGGAATCATATTAGGATGTGAAACCAGCTAGGGTATGGTACAATGTAACTTCATGGCACAAGCTAATTGTGAGGTCCATTGTGCTTTTTAGCAAGTCAGCCTGATATCCCCTATTATCAGAGCTGAGTTCTTCCTTGGTTTTGCTACATACTGCAAGATAGATACACCTACCCTTGAAACACAATGGTAGAGGTCATACATAGGGGTGAGAAAGATGATGATGGGAGGAAGATTCTGTGGGCAGGGGTCACTCACCCCTTGCCCTACAGCAGGGCAGGCACAGACTGTTGCCATGAGGTAATGAACAGGTGGGGTTTGGCTGCCATTCAGGCATCACCTTATACTGGGTACTGGCCCTATGTAGTGTAATGTAGAACTGATAAAATGGGGTGTCAGGACTGCTGGGGTGAGTGATCCTCATCCTGCCATGGAGACTCTGTTGCTCCGTGGGGACGCCCACTAAGCACGGGCACCGACCAGCTGCTGCAGATCCTGGCAGCCCTGGCCTGTCTGTGTGGGTAAGCACAGTTTATTGAGAGGAAGCAACTGAGAGAACAAATTTTTCTTTTTAATATCCTTTTAGTGTTCCTTTAATTCCCCATTTTATTATTGAATATTGTTACATAAATAAGTTGTTCATAATAGTTCCCTTTAATTTCCCTTTTTACTAACCAATATTTTGTTAATAGCTATCCATAATATTGTCCTAAGATCCCTTTTTTGGTATCCCTTTAACCCCCTTTTCTTTTAACTAGTTAATACTGTATTAAAAGCTGTTTGTAGTATTTGTTTTAATGTCACCCGATAAGGTAGTTATTTTGTATCCTTTTTTTTTTTTAGTTTTTGATTCCTCTTGCTAAGTTTATTACTATTTTTATTATTCTCACTGTAATAAAAGATAGTTTGTGTGTTTGAATATTTCTGGCACTTGTCTTTATTCCGAACATGTATCCAAACGAACTGTTACAGTAGGTCTTTACTCACAGTGCTGACCCACCCTACCCTAAAATGAACACCCCTGCAGTGTGTTCCATTGGATACAGAATCTATCATGGGTTTAGCATGGCAGTGATCCCTAGGGAATATCTGCTGGCCTATCCAGTAGCCTCAGTAGAGGATGTGCTAAGGACACACCAGGAAGAGCTGGTTTTAGTTGCTCCAGTAGCTTTGCTCACTGGGCCATAAGGCATGCACCAGAAATCCTGTCAACATCTCGAGTGTTTAATGAAGCATGAGATCACATTACTCAGTTCCACTGTTAAACTGCCTCTGTGCTGCAGCCTCAGCTCATCTGGGCACTGCAGGGCTGGGCAGAAAGGCTCTGGGTGCTGAGGATCACGGCAGAACCCAGGCCCTGCTGCCATTTTGGGCAAGCTCATCTCATGCAGCAAAACCCACCACGGAAAGATAATTTTTGCTGGGTCTGCAGGAACAAACCTGGGCCGTGCCATCCTCACTGGCAGTGTCATCTGTCCCCATCATGTGAGTGTCTCTCCTGTTCCTTAAGGAATGATACACATAAACCATCTCCCTGCCAATTTCATCCTAAAAGACAGCAGGGAGGAAACAGTTACATGTGATCCACAGCCTCAGACTCATCTCACTGCACTTGCCAATGCTCCTGAATTCTGGAGTCACTCTTACAACAAAGCATGCAAGTCACCCTCCCAGATGAATTTTCCAACAGCCACCTCCGACAGCAATAAGAGACTCTCCAAAACACCTCTGAAAATTTATTTACAATCATCTTCTGCCTTAAAACTGCCCCTGCTAGAGTCCCAGGAGTGATGCTCTACAGAAAACAGGCCATTTAAGGGAAAGCATTAATGAACAGGTATGCATCAACACATTTCCAGTCTGATACTGATCTGTTTCTTAAAAATCACATGCCCATCATCAGTCCTTGGTCAGAGCTGTGCAAAGCAATTCAGAGCTCTCTGGGCAGGTTGCACATGGAATTTGTGGACACAAGTCTTCCATGTGTCCTGTCATCCTGGGTTGATCTGTGTGACATCAGAAGGCAAGGTGGCCCAAAAATTGGGGGGAAAAAGTCTCCAAAACCTACACAGTCTCAATAGGGACACAAGCAAGATGGAGGAAAAAATCAGAAAGTTATGGTGTGTTTTTCTTGGGAAACATTCAATTCATCCAAACAAACCCCAAACTGTACAAGATAATCTTTGCTGTGTGTCCCGCCCCCTTTTTTTTTTTTTTTAAAGTGAGATAAAAAGCACTTCTACAATTTCATACTAAAAAACCTTCATGGATAAGAAGCAGTATAAACACAGCATAATGCAAGATGCAGGTATCAGTGTTGTGGAACAACTTAGTAGTGCCCCTGGCACCTGCTTGGATACAGAGATAACCCAGAAGTGAAGACTAAATGCAGCCACAGCAGCAGCTGCAACCAGCAGAATTCCCTCTCTTGAGAAAACCTATTTTTATAAATTATTCCTGTTCTTAAATACAAAGAATAGAAAAAACCCCTATTATCAAGACCTGTAGAGGCCATTTAGCTGCTGTAATGATCTACCCCATCAAACCTGAGACAAAAGCCATGTACCTCCCATACAGAATCATAGGCTGAATTTAGTTTGGAAGCCCCCCCTCCAGAAGGTTGGAATGTGCCATATCACTCAACAAACAACCCCACAGTATCCTAACAAACCCTAATGGGATGCAGGATCCAGCTCAGTGTAACTGCATGACCCTTGTAGACCTTTGGCACAGGAGAGCAACAACTCACATGCCTCACATGCACTCCCCAGCCCACCCCAAATGTACAGAGGTGGCTTCACTGTACCCACAGCATTCTCTTGATCTGGTTCCACGGAGATGAGAGTGTGATCTCTGAACTGCAGTCTGATTTTGCTGTCTATTTCTGGCAATTTCCCACCTAAGAAAAATAAATCCTCCTTAGAAAGGAAGAAAACCAGACAAAAGGTTAAACTGAGCCCCCCTGTACTCTCCCCACTCTCTCAAGGCTGGACTGTTTGTTAAGCTATGTTTCAACACCCACATGTCCTCAAACTTGTTGTGGAGGGGGCAAGGAGAAAGAGATTTTTTAATTCTCTCCCCTTTCCTGTCTGCAAATAACTATAATAAATAGCAAGCTAGAGCCCAGGGAAAACTGCTACCAGTTAAATGCTCTCGGGATACAGTTTATCACAGCTGCCAGTTCCAGTCTAGGATAATCTTTATTCCACTCTAAGGCAGTGTCATCTCTCCCACTAGACACGGGGAGCAAACACACCCGTGGGGCCTCACGGCACATGAAGCTGATGCTGGACTGTGATCTTTGCCTACCATAAAATACTAAAAGTCCCAAGAGGAGCAGAGTTAGCAACAGCTCTGCCATGGCATCAGCCAGTTTTAGTAACTTCCAAACCCACCTGGAGTCAAGGAATCGGAGTCACATCCCAAGCAAGGCGGCAGCCGGTGCATAATGAAGTCCTTCTTCATGTCAGATGACCTCAGTTTCCTGGTGGGGTCCAGGTGGTCTGCAAGCCTCCTCAAAAGGCTGCTCAGCTTTTTGGTGGAGTCAGCTGTATTCACCTGCTAAATATCCACACATGAATTCAAGCTGCACAGATCAGGCCTAAGCCAGTACAGAAATGCTGTCAAACTCTGGACACTCCTCTTTTATCTTTGCAAGGTTAACACTTAGTCCCAAAACAACCACCTTTGTTTGTTTTACACATTCCCCAT
>NW_020885371.1:0-17743 GCF_003945725.1 Corapipo altera
GGGGGGGTCTGTTTTCCCCCGCGTTGCCGACAACCATAGTCCCGAGCGGTGTTGCGGAGGGGTAACGGGCTGGCAGCAGCGGCCGCGGTGTCAGGCGGTGCAGTGGGGGGGCTGTCTGTGTTCTCCCCTGTTCTACAGCCTTTCCCCCCCCCCCACTCCCCGGAACGTGTCCATCTGCAGCTGTTCCTTCCCTCCTATGTATCGTTCTTTCTCAGCAGACCATGTAGATAACTTGCGACATAAGGAGAGCAAAGGCAATTTGACTTCTCTTCCTGATTTTTCTCCGAAAGACCCCAACCTCTATTCCCCCCTCCTCCCCCTCCCTCCCTCCCTCTCCCCCGTCCTCCGACAAGTGCTAGTGAAAGCTCCCTTGATGAAGCAATACTTGCTTCCAGGGGGGCCGAGTGCTCAAAAGAAACAGGAGATGCAAGGGGAGCAGAGGGCGGGAAGAGGTGAAGAAGGGAAGACAAAATGCAGAAGTGGTTCTGTTATGACAAATAGAGTGTCCCTGCTCTATGAAAAAGGTTGAAAATTTTCAGGGTAATATTCTGTCCATTCCCGTCGTCTTTGTCTTTTGCATGGAGAGTTGTACAAGATTTACAAGTTAATATTAGCAAATATGCCATAAATGCCCTTTAAGTTATGAGACTGATGAGAACTACACAGCCAATAACAACTTATGATGTGTGTGTGAATGATGAATGACTGAGGTGGCCACCTGAATGCATGATTGGAAAAAGATTGTGTGAAAGAGAAAAGCTACATGAATGTGTAACTGTGCAAACTTAAAAATACTTTCTGCTGGTGTCAAGATTTTAGAGATGTGTAACATGATTCTGTTGAACCATAGTGACTCCTTATTCTGAATGGTATATGAATTCTTCAGGTTCCCACCATGAGTAGTTCCACTCTTATGAAAACTGGTGGGGTTTTGGTTGTTTCGGGACTAGCCCTGTCTGGCTAGCCATGTGGTCAGGACTGACGTTGAATAAGAGGCTCTTACACAAATTTGGTGTTCTATTTCAGCCTTGTTTCAGAGGTTTATAGAGGTTAAATCTCAGGTGGAGCCTTTCCCCTGGTGCTGTTCCTTTTTCATGTGTCATGCCGCCCATGGGCTGTTGTAGAGGATTGGCTAGCAGGACAAGGACATATGGATATGGCTACAGCTATGGACGAGCTGTTAGGGTACAGAACACAGTTTGTCTAGGCCAATGAGAAAATCTGAGATAGCAAGGCCATGGCAAGACTACAGTGCTCTTGTATGTGCTAGTTGACTGGTAAACAGGACGTTGTGATTAGCAAAACAAAAGCAACTGAGAGCCACCTGTGTCAACAAAAGAAGGGAGTAAAAGTGAAATCAACATTTAAGCAAGAACCAATAATGAGCTTAGCTTTGCAATATGTATGAGCTAATTATAAAGCATATATTAAGCTGTTAGCAGTGATCAATAAACAAAGTTTGCTGATTCTCATATTGAGCGTCTCTCTCTTCCCTCGCGACAGGCTGTGGCTGTGTGGGCTGTGTGCAGGAGGCCGAGTCGTTTGAACTTTTTGGTGTTTTCCAGGGTTTAAATCAAAGGTTGTCCATGTTGCTGCCCTGCTTGATCAGCTTGTTGCAGGGGGGCCCTGCAGACTGTCAGGGCCATCCTGCATCCTTTCTCAGAAGCATCAACAGCATTACAGATAGTGTGTCTCTAGGCCTCCTGATTGGAGACCAGAGTACACTAGTTATGTTGATCAGTGTGGCCAGGGCTGCGATGTCGTTTCAGGGAGTCCTTGTGTCTTCTCTTCAGGGCTCCTTTCATGCGGCAACTGGTGGCAATATTCATCGTGAAACAACTAGTCCTTCATCCTTGGGACGTGCCCTGCCTATGGCAGCTGTGTTTTCAGAAAAATGTCCTCAATGCTTGTGACTGCTGCTTGTTCTGTACCAGACGTATTGATCACATAATCTGACTGGTGGATGTTTAGCATTGTACGAAGGCACCGTGGGTTTAAGTGCCTTGTTGATCAGTCATTCTAGTAGCACAATTGCAGGATCTTGGGATTTTTTGTTCATGTTGCAGTCATTGATGCTAACTATACGAGGCAGATTTGTGCTATGGTCTCCACACCTTATCCTCCACTGACAATTCCTAAAGGGACACGAATAGCTCAATTTGTATCTTTTCTGAGTTGTGTTCCCCAAGCAGAGCCTCGTGAGCATTGGGATGGAGGATTTGGTTCTACTGATGCACCACAAGTCTTTTGGTCAGTGCCGATCTCTGCACAACGTCCACAGCTGACCTGTACTCTCTACGATACTTGAAGCTTGCTGTCAGTTGTCCAGGCGAATGAACTTCTGCATTCGGGACCTGACGTAGCTATCATTGCACAGACATCCTGGCTGACCTCCTGGCCTGTGGTCACGCCAGGGGTTTGGCTTGTGAGACTAGGAGGTACTGCTCAGAATTTTCTTTTAGAATATATAGATCCTGTGTGATTTCAGCAGTGGCTCATACCTACAGAACAGCTATTGGCTCTACAACAGCTTGTTAAAGAGCAACTTGATGTTGATCACATTGAACCATCTCAGAATCCTTTAATCACCCCTGTCTTTGTGATAAAGAAAAAAAATCTGTCAAATGAAGACTGTTGCATGGTCTCAGACGGGTGGTGCGGTCATGGTTACCATGTCAGCATTGGTTTATTGACCCCTTCTATGCTTTCTGCTGAATAACCCATTATTATTATTAATTTGACAGGTTGTTTTTTCACAATCCAGTTAGATCCCAGTTATAGAGAAGAAAAAATTGCATTTTCAGTTCCATCTATTAAGCGTGCAGAACCTTACAAATGTTATACATAGAAAACCCTCTCTCAGGAAATTAAAATATTCCTATAATTTGTCAGTGGTTTATGATTCCAACATTATCTCCTGTAATTTTCTGACTGTCTTTTGTTGTCATTATATAGGTAATATTTTTGTTGACTGTGGCCACTGAGGATCAGTTGGGTGTGTTGGAAGCTGAAACCAGAAAGAGTCTACAATCCTTTGGCCCAGTAGTTGCTCCTGAAAAGGTGCAGCGAGAGGAACCCTGGAAGTATTTAGGGTTCAAAAATTACACAGAAAGCAGTTATTCCTCAGCCAGTTCAATTGGATATTGATGTCAAAACTCTCACTGACCTACAGAAGCTATTAGGGTCTTTGAATTGGATTAGGTCCTATTTGGAATTGGCAAACACCCAGCTGGCACCTCTATTTGACCTACTTAAACATTCTGACAATCCTCAGGAACCAAGGGGAACTGACTAACAGAGCAGTTCAAACCATCCAGCAAGTAGAACAGGCTTTATATTCTAAATTTGTTTCACGAATTGATCATTGTTAAATTGTCTAACTTTTTATTTTTGCAGATCACAGTGTTCCTTTGGGGGCATTGGTACGGTGGTTTGACCATTGGTCTGATCTACTGCACATCATAGAGTGGCTATTTTTTTTGCCTTATCTGCTCAAAAAACTGCTCCTGGATTGTTTGAGCTCATAGCTCAACTCATCATTGAGGCTAGAAGAAGGTGTGTAGAGTGTACTGGCAGAAATCCAACGCGCATTGTTGTACCTGTACAATCTCATTACTTTGAGTGGTGCCTTGGAAACATATGTGAATTGCAAGCTGCTTTAGCTGGGTTACACGGCCAAATTTCTTATCATTTACCTTCACATTCCCTTCTTAAGTTTTTTTTTAGGGAAATTCCAATTGGACAAAACACTACGCAGCGCAGAGCCCCTTGATGGCCTTACAGTCTTTGCAGACAGCTCGAGGAAGACAAGTGAAGCTGCAGTAGCATGGAAAACAGAATGTGGATGACAACATCAAATTGTTCATCAAGAGGGTTCTCCTCAAGTTGTGGAACATCGAGCTGTAACTCTTGCTTTTCAGTTATTTCCTAATCAGCCTTTAAATGTTATTACTGATTCTGCATATGTTGTTAATTTATTACAGCAACTCTATCAGGCGGTGTTGTATTGTCCATTTCCAGGTCTTATTTTTGAAGTTCTGTTTGAGTTCTAGAGAACTCTTTTGCAGAGGCCTGTTCCTTATTTTGTGCTACGTGTTTGTAGTTATACCTCTTCACCAGGTTTCTTCACAGAGGGTAATGCCCGGGCAGATGCTTTTGTTTTTGCGGTCGCTTTGAGACTTGTTCCTAACATTCACCGCAAGCTGTCTTGTCTCATTAGTTTTTTTTATTATCAAGGTGCAGAAGCTTTCAGATGTCGATTTGGTTTGACTCATTCTATTGCTTGCTTAATTGTTGCCTCCTGTCCAGACTGTCATGATGCCTATACTTTTGTCCAGATTGTCGTAATGCCTATACTCCTGTCTATTTTGGTACTAACCCTCGAGGCCTTGAGGCCTTAAGGCCTTACAGATATGGCAATCGGATGACACTCATGTCAATGAATTTGGTAATTTAAAGTATGTCCATGTGTCCACTGACATGTTTTCCCATGTGGTGGTTGCTAATGCACATACTAGACAAAAAAGCCATGATGTCATTAAACACTTCGGTTATGCTTTTGCTACATCTGGAGCACCCGCTCAAGTGTGGATGAACAATAAGCTGTCTTATGTCTGTAAATCTGTCCAAATTTTCTTTGCTTTGTAGAGGGTCACTCGTGTTACGGCTATTTCACATTCTTCTACAGGACACGTTATGGTGGAGAGAGTGTATGGTGCCCTGAAGCACTTGCTTAAAGAATAGAAAGGGGGAATGAGGGGATAACCCCCTCAGTCTCTAGGCTAGACAAAGCTCTGTATGTCTCAAACCTTTTGACCTTCTCTGGCGATTGTCTTTATTTACCTTCTTTTAGAGTTTCAGGAAAAATATGCTGTGCTTGGCAAAAAACCTCCTCCAAACTGATAATCTTGTGATCCCTGTGAGAGCTGAGGACAGAGCACAGCATGCAGATGTAGAACTTGTCTCTGGTCAATGGTCTGATCCACATGACTTGATAACTTGGGGAAAGGGATATGTTTGTCTCTACAGATAATAGTCCTCGCTGAATACCTGCGCGGTATGTGTGTCCTGCTGTTAGTCCTGGAAGTCGTCAGTGCAGTTCCTGACCTGTCAAAGTTCACTCCATGGCATAGTCAGAACGTCTGGGTGACTCTAATGAAGGAACTGAACCACACGACCTTTTGTGCATCACTGGCGTATCCAGAGCAGCCATTTCACACCTGTCCTGTTGGTGTTCCTCTGAGTGACATGGAAGCATCTCTCCTGGTGTAGGATGTCGTCCGATGGCGTGACTTATTGAAATGGGACTGTCATACTGTGCGTGGGTGTCTTGATCATGTTGATAGCTGGGCTGATGTATTGTCTGTTAACACTCCACTTCAAAAGTTAGGTATTTTAGAGTCACTGTTTGTAAAAGACTGTGTGTATTTTAATCATCGTGTAGGTTATGACATAGAACGAGCACGTGGTGAGTCTATGGTACAGGATGTGTTCCCTGAATCATCTTTCTATAGAAATAGTTCCTTCTGGTGTCGGTAAGAATCGGACTTGGAGTACTCCAGCAGTGAGTGCACCTTGTCGACTCCCTACGGGAGCGTTTCTTCTGTGTGAAGATAGAATCTAGCCAGGAATCCCTGCACAGCCATTAGGGGGGCCTTGTACATTTGGAAGGTTGGGGTTGTTGACACCCGCTCACAGACTGCTGCTTAATCACTCGTTGCTCCATCAACGAAGCCGCAGGGCAGTACACCTTAATGAACGGTGTAATGATAACATACTGCTCTGGAATTATGGACAGAGAGTGGCTCCTTCCGTAGTTCTCCCTTGGGCAGCTGCAGCTAAGACCCTAAGCACTTTAAATCATATGGCTTGCTGGGTAGCGAAGCAAGTCAATAAAACTTCACAGATATTGTACCAACTGGCCACTGACGTGAATTCTGTCTGACATGCAACATTACAAAATAGAGCAGACGTGGATTTCTTACTTCTAGTCCACGGATACGGGTGTCAAGACTTTGATGGGATGTGTTGTATGAATCTGTCAGATCATTCTATTTATAGAAGCATTGCTGAGTTGCAGGCAGCAACTCAGATCAAAGAAAGCACTGGGTTTTTTGGCCTGGAAGACTGGTTTGGCAGATGGGGAATACCTAGTTGGTTAGCCTCACTTTTCAAAACGGGATGCTTGATAGTGTTGATGGTTGTGGTTGTGTTACTAATGCTGCCGTGTTTAGTATTGCTCCTGCAAAGGGCCCTGCAGGATACAATGCGGGCAGTCTTTGTAGCACAATTACAGACAGGGGGAATTGTGGGGGGAGATGGCAGGCCCATGGAACCCCCAGGCCCCCTAGAAGTAGAAGAGCTAGAGGTGCTGAAGGGAGTGAGACCGTTCCCCTGAGAAAGGTGGAGATAACTGCACATTCCCATGGAAACAGCCCTGAGAGCTGGACAGTGCAAGGTCAAGCTGTATAACAAACTGCAGGCGTTGCATTCCTGGGTGTTTTGCAGGAAAATGTTTATAGTGTGTGTGTATGGGAAAGTGGAACTTGGCACCTAATAAAAGACTGCCTGCTGCGCTGAGCAGGCAGACATCTCTTTGTCTCGTTACCCTTGTGTGTGTTGTGTGTCATCCTGTACCCCCAGGACCGAGGCCTTCGACAGACACCCAGCGACAGAAGTCCTTTTGGGTCTTTGAAATACCCGCTCCTCAGGTAATCTATGCCAAGGATGCACGGGGCCTCTGGGCCAGTCACGATGGGGTGTCTCTGCCATTCCTTCCCAGTCAGGCTCACTTCAGCTTCCAATACAGTCAGCTGTTGGAATCCCCCTGTCACCCCAGAAATGGAGATGGATTCTGCCCCTACCTATCTTGATGGCATTAAAGTACATTGTGCGCCGGTGTCCACTAAGGCCTTATATCTTTGTGGCTCTGATGTGCCAGGTTACCGAATCCACACTGTCCAATAGACCCGATTGTCCCTCTCCTCTACCTGGCTAGAGGCAGGGCACCCCTAGTCCTAGTCATGGTACTCATTGTGCTCTTCTTGTGAGTATGACCTGGAGGTCCCTTCAAGAGGATCAGACGTATCATCATTCCTGTACCGTCTGGAGTCTTGCCCACGAGAGACTGGAGCAGCATTTACCCTTGAAGAGTTCCTTGTGGTACTTGTTCCTCTTTTCAGTTCATGTACCCAGGCTGCTAAGGAAGAGGTGGGTTTTCCATCCCACTTCCTCATATCTTCTCCATGCTCACGGAGGTAAAACCATAGATTGCCACATGGAGTGTACCCTCTCTCCTTAGCTGGGGGACGCTGGCTCCTGATAGCAGAGACTCTTGTTTGTCCTGGCGAGATATGGAAGATCCCTTCCTTAATTTCTTCTCTTAGCTTCTGGTGTCCCTCTTCAATCTTCTCTTCCAGGCTTCGGACGTGTTCAGCCAGTTTGGTTTCCACAGATGAGACGTGAGCTCGTAATGGGGCGGTGACAGTGTCTTCATAAATCCTGAGTTTACTAACCAATGCACCCACCTTGTCCTCTCCCTCCCTCCATTGCAGCATTGCTAAGTAGCGGAAATACATTTCTGGCCCGAGTCGTGCAAACTTCAACCACATCTGGGATGTGCACTGTACACCATCTGGACTTTTAGGGAATCTTTCATCCTCTGAAAAGATTATCTCCAGTACAGCTAATTCTCTTAAGCACCGGATACCTTGTTCCATCGTGTTCCACTGTCCTTGCTGTACGTGGAGGTCCTCCTTACAAAGGTATCTCTCCCTCACACTGGACAGCAGTTGCCGCCAGAGGCTGAGAGTTTCCTGCCTCCTTCCAATCCCCTGATCAATGACTACATCTCGAGACAGGGATCCCAGTTGTCTTGCTTCACTCCCATCTAGAAATGTATCGTTAGCTGCGGCATCCCAGATTTGGAGCAGCCAGGTCAAAATGGACTCATTCGCCTGTCGTGTGAACTCTCTCCAGAACTCACGTAGCTCACCCAGGGATAGGGACCGAGTGATTATTTCTGGCTCTGTCTCCTCTGGTGGATGTGAAGGTCCTGCCTCTTCATCATCATTTGCTATACGGACTGATTTAGTCTTTGATTTCCTTTTCTGGACAGGGGCGACTGCTGTTTTTTTCAGTTGTTCTTCTGGCTCCTCGATGGTTTGTGTGGACACGGTGCCGGTTGATTTATTTCTTTCTCCCTCTGACTCAGCTGTGGTTTGGGTGGACGTGGTGCCTGTGGATTTGCTCCTTCTCTCCTCCCCCTGACAGTGCTGTACCATGTCAAGTAGTGTCCGGTAGGCAGTGGCCAGGGCCCAGCAGGTTGCTGTGAGCTGGCCATCTCTGGAGCTGCCAGAGCATTTTTCCTTCACCAGTCTTATCATGCTAACAGGATCCTGCAGTTGTTCAGGGGTGAATTTCCCGATTATTGGAGGAGAAAACTTCTCCAAATACTGGTCTATGTCCTCCCACTTCCCGTGCCACTCAGCATTATCCACTCCCAGGGCAGGCGTCCAAACAACCTCCCTAGAAGGCCCTGTTCTGACCCTAAACATGGTGTAGACAGTACAGAGCAGACAAAGCAACACTAACAATAACATTACTCTGTCTTTAACATCAAAAGGGAACTCAATATTTTTAAAAACTGTTGTAGCAGGTCTGAAGGGGAAGAAGGAGGTGAGAGGCTGGAAACAACAATTCCCTCCTGTTCCCCCAAAGGGCTGGGTGCGATTTTTAATGAGGTCCCAGAGGTAGCAACCCAAACCAGGACAGGCAAACAAGACTGAATACACATTTACAATGAAACTCATTGCTTCTGATGTTATGATGACATAAACATAGCATACTAATAAAGCAATTTGGATCCCTCTCCCTGGTCTTAAAGAGAGCATCAAAACAGGCAAATAGTTCCCCATCTGTGGAAATATGAACATGCTCAGATACAACATCCATGTGAATGCATCAAACAGCATGGTGATCAGGGAGTTTCTGTATCCAAATAGACAAATGCTTAAAATGAAATTGTGATTCTGACTTCTCTCTCTCTGCCTCACGCTGGGCACCAAAAATGTGCTGGTTTAAAGGTAAACCAGCAGGGGAAATGAACTCAACTCAAAAGAGAGATTATAAGTCAGAATAACAATTTAATAAAATAATACAATAAGTATGATTATACAGACAATTGGTTTTAACCCACAAAACCCAAAAGTATAACCCAGCACCCTGGGGCACGAACAGAGTGGTGTTCTTTGGGCCCCGAGTCTAAAGTAAAAGGAGAGGAGAAAATCTGTTGCAGTCTGGTTGAAAAGTGGTGGTTGCAGTCCAGTCGAGAGTGGTGGTCTGTGGTCTGGTTGAGAGCGGTGGTCTGCAGTCTGGTTGAGAGCGGTGATCTGCAGTCTTCCTCTGGATCCCACGAGTGGTTAAAAAGGTCCCAAGACTCCAATATTATATATCCTTCAGTTCAGGCAGGAATGCTCAGTACCTCCCTCAGGGCAGGGGGTTCCTTAATGGGTGTGAGGACAAGAGCAACTCCTATCTCGCAGGCCTCTTAGCACCTAGTTTATAGCCTGAGGAGTCAGGCTCTATGTGCAGATAGTGTAAATGGTTCATTGATAATAGTTTCTGGGAAATGGCATGGAAGGCTATAGAATACACAGTTTTGGGTTACACCCATCCAGTGATGAACTGGTCTCAGCTGTCCTAACTAGGACACATGCGTACTGAAGCCCTGCTTCTTGGGAGTGGCTGACCATCGCTGCTCATGGGAAGTAGAGAATAAACCCAGCTATCTTTTGCTTCTGTGCGCGCAAGCTTCACTTTACTTTTTACTTTAAATAAACTGCCTTATCCCAACCCATGAGTTGGTTTTTTTTCCACCTTACTCTCTCCCCTGTCTGGCTGGGAAGGGGAGTGATAGAGCGGCTGGGTGGGCACCTGGCATCCAGCCAAGGTCAACCCACTACAGTCCTTTTTGGCACCCAACGTGGGGCGAGATAAAGGCAATTATATATATTGCATGCTATAGTAATAGTAGCTATTGAATAGCAAGCTCCTGTGCGGGACATGGAGTTTGCTGGTTGCACTGCTTATCACTTTATTTTGCTAAGTTTTGGGAACATACTAATCTAAACAACGGCTCTGTGCTTTGCTTTTACACTAATGGCTTTGTTATGCTTGGGGAGTTATCTTCTGCGGAGCTATCTGAAAATTATGGAGGAATACACCCTTCCTCCCCTCCCTAGCATTGATATAAATGGCTTTATAATGAAGTCTTCTGCGTTCCTTGCTAATCCTTATGTGAGCTGTTTGGTAATGTTACTGTTACTAATACTGTCAGCACATTATGGAGTTCTTTGAATCTGGTGTTATCCTGGTAAAGGAGAAAACAAACTTTAGGTGATGATATATTGGGATGCACCCTGAGGTGCCCAGTTCCTGGGTTGCAGGGTGTGTGGAAAGATCTGGGCAGGTTCCTAGGGCAGTTGACACCTCCCATTACCTGGGACTTCCCACCTGAACAGATATTTGACCCTAGCAAACTGACACATCACCTGATGGAAGGGTGCCTTGCCTACCCCAATCAAAACCTACTTGAATCTGCCACCTAAACCTCTCTATTTCTCTAAATAAATGCCCCATCCACAAAGAGCCATACTTTCTACCTTGCATGTGGGTTTTGCAGTCCGGTGGTAATGATGTGCAGTACCTTCCTCCTTCCTTCCTTCCTTCCATCCATCCATCCATCACCAATCATATGCTGACAAGGTTCTGGTAGCGGGGAGGCTACACGCGTGGCTTGTCTGAGAAGCTACTGGAAGCTTCCCCCATGTCCAGCAGAGCCAATGGCAGCCAAGACAGATCTGCTGCATGCCAAGGTTGAGCCCAGCGGAGATGGTGGTAGCACCTCTGCGATAACATGTTTAAGAAGGGGGGAAAAAATGATTGCACAGAAGTAATTGCAGGCAGAGAAGAGAGGAGTGAGAATATGTGGGAGAAACAGCTCTGTAGACACCAAGGTCAGTGAAGAAGGAGCGGGAGGAGGTGCTTCAGACACCAGAGCAGAGATTCCCCTGCAGCCCATGGTGAGGTCTATGGCAGAGCAGAGATGCACTTGCAGCCCGTGGAGGAGACCCATGCTGGAGCAGATGGATGCCTGAAAAGAAGGCTGTGGCCCCATGGGAAGCCCATGCTGGAGCAGGCTCCTGGCAGGACCTGTGGCCCCATGGAGAGAGAAGCCCACGCTGGAGCAGGATGTTCCTGAAGGACTGCACCCGGTGGAAAGGTACCCACCTTGGAGCAATTCACAAAGAACTGTAACCTGTGGGAAGGACTCCCATTGGAGAAGTTCGTGGAGGACATTCTCTCATGGGATGGAGCCCACGCTGGAGCAGGGGAAGGGCTCCTCTCCCTGAGGAGGAAGAAGAAGCAGAAACAACATGTGATGAACTGACCATAACCCCCATTCCCCATCTCCCTGCACTGCTGAGGAGGAAGGAGGCAGAGAATCAGGAATAAAGTTTAGCCTGAGAAAGAGGAAGGGATGGGGGGAAGGTGTTTTAAAGATTTGTTTTACTTCTCATTATCCTACTCTGGTTTGATTGGTAATAAAATCAACTAATTTCCCCAAGTCAAGTCTGTTTTGCCCATGACAGTAATTGGTGAGTGATCTCTCCCTGTCCTTATCGCAACCCACAAGCCTTTTGTTATATTTCCTCTCCCTTGTCCAGTTGAGGAAGGGAGCGATAGAGTGGTTTTGGTGTGCACCTGGCATCCAGCCAGGGTCAAACCACCACAGCTGTCCTTCCTTCCTTCCTCCCTCCCTCCCTCTCTTCCTCTCTTGCTTCCTCTTTCATCAAGGCACCTGTGCTGGTTTTGGCTAGGGTAGTTAATTTTCTTCGTAGTAGCTGTTTTTGATTAGTGCTGATAGAGCATTGATAATACAGGGATGTTTTAGTTATTGCTGAACACTGCTTACACAGAGTCAAGGCCTTTTCTGCTCCTCGTAACACCCTGTCAGGGAGTAGGCTGTGGGTGCACAGCTGGGACAGTTGACCCCAACTGTGGGAAAATGACTGGGGGTAGAATCTGAGAAAACTGGGAAGTTATATTCACATTCTAACAGAAGTTATAACAGTACAGAAATTATGGAGTGGAATGCAGTTGCTACTCCCTGGATAGAATGCGGTCAGCATGCCTGACTTCCCGCACACAATACATGTTAAGGGGAACTAAACGGAGGGTGGAGCAGAGTGGAGAAACTGTGGCCAGGCTCTGTTGAAATCCTTGCAAGAGGGGGAACCCAGTGGTACCTTGTAGCTGATAAACCACATAGCATTTGTCAACCAAGGGAGGAAAAAGAAGACGTCTTGCTGTTTGTTACACTCCAGATTTGAAGGCATAAGCTGCCCAGAGCGGTTACATTTTATTTAAGACTTTTTAAAGGCCTTTTGGTTTGTTATTGTAATGGGTTTGTATTTCTCCCTGAGAAGGAAAAACGGAAATAGGATAGGTCATTTGATGTGTATTCTGCCAATAAGATATTCCATACCATGTTACATCAGCTCAGATATATAAACAGGCGGGAAGGAAGAGAGCTCTCTCTTCTCTTCCAGGTACTGAGCGAGGCAGTTCGGGCAGTTCCTTCAGGGGAAGAAAAGCATTGGTTGTGTGAGAAGTATCTTTAGTTCTTCTTTGTATGCATATTGCTTAAAGTGTTTTTCTATCTTTGTGTAAATATAAATAATCTTTCTTAGCAGCCCTGGACTAGTTTTTTTTTCCTTCCCTCTTTTCCCTTTTCCCCCTCCCCTTCTCCCTGGAGGAACTGGGTGCAGGCTCAGTAGATACCTGGTGTTCAGCCAAACAACCACATATTGGTGCCGAAACCCGGGATGACTGCCAAGGGATGATTGTTTATATAAACAACTGCCTCACTTATCTGTTTGTTTTGCTAACCTGGGAACATATAACAAAAACATGACAATCTGCCCAGTTTTAGTGGCTATCCCTGTAATTTTACTAACAGTTTTGATAGGATGTGGAGCTTATCCCTTAAAAGACTTAGAAGGGGATAAAATAATTTTTTTTTCCCTTCGTAATTTTGACATAGAGGGTCTGGTAATGAAAGTGCCCGCGATCCTTACTAATCCTTACCTGAGTTGTCTTGCTATATTACTGCTTATAAGCAACGCTCTTAAAACATTATGGGGAGTTGGGAAGGTAGTGTTATTTTTGTCTCCTTGTGCCAGGACAAAACAAACTTCAAGAGAGAATTTACTGGGATGTTCTATAAAGGTGCCGGTTCCTGGGTGGCAAGGGATATGGATGAATTTAAGCAGGTTCTTAGGCCATCTAACACCCCCTGTTGCTTGGGACTTCACACCAGAACAAGTATTCAACCCCAACAAACTGACACGTCGTTTAATGGAAGGATGCCTTGCCTACTCCGATCAAAACTAGCAACTTCTCGCCCTGTACTGGGACCTGGCCTGTGCCTATCGAACTGCTGTTCAATATTCTAAAAAGACTATGACTGAGACAGGGACCCAAACTACAACATCTGAAGTCACTATTGCCCCTGTAGTGAAAAGGAAGACATGGGTAAGGAGATCTTCAGGACCTACAGGCCTACCTCTGAGATTAGTAAGGGAGGAAGAAGGAGAAGGATCTACCTCGCCTGCGCCTCCAAGAGAAGAAGGGGAGGCAGGACAAATAGTTGGTGATTCATTCGAGGGAGCGGGAGCGCTTCCACGTGAGAGAAGCAGAGAGGAAATTAGGAAAGTGATGTTACCCGATCCCTGAATCCTTCGGGATTTGTGGAGAGATTACAGCTGCCAACCTGGTGAACGAATTCTTACCTGGCTACTCCGATGCTGGGATAATGGGGCTAGTAGTCACCTGTTAGAAGGTCATGAAGTACAACAATTAGGATCCATTGCCAGAGATCGTGAAATTGAACAGGAAATTGGAAGAGATTTATTTGCAGTCTTTGGCTCTGGCTCCTCTTGGGTGTGAGAGAAAGGTACCCATTTAAAGAAGATCTAATGAACTCTCCAAGAAGGTGGACTACTGCAGAGGAAGGCATCTAGTACCTGTGGGAATTGGCCATGCTAGAAATCATTTATTGTGACCCAGGCGATCACCACTTCCTAAATCCAGAGGATGTCCCTTGCACTCTACCTATGTGGAGAAAAGTAACTCAAGGTGCCCCTGCATCATATGTTAACTGCCTGATAACAATATATCATCTAAGGATGAATGAACCAACCGTGGACACGATGTGTGCCTGGATACGGAGTATAGCAGAAGGTGTGGAAGCCTCCTAACTCCCATGGACCAGCAAGTTAGATTTCTGAGACAACTCTGATCTCTGACACCAATGCACCCACACTGAGGAGAGGATGGAGAGGCCCTACGAATGCCTCGAATGTGAGAATCGCCACAGAGACAACCTAAGGAATCGGTCTCAGTCTCCTCCTGCCCCACTCAGAAGCAAAGGAAGTCCCAAGAGCAGACCACGTGGTGAACTATGGTTCTTTCTGCGTGACCAGGGGGAAGACATGAAGAAGTGGGATGGTGAACCTACCTATAAACTTAAAGCCCAGGTTCGAGAATTGAGAGGGAAGAAACCTAGCAAGAAGGTCATCCACGCAGTTGATGCAGAGGCTCCAGAAAGAGATCAGTGACCTTTGAGACGTAGAAAGATCAAGGTCAATTCCTGTGATCCTGATGAAGGAACCTCCAACTGGGCAATGCAAAGATCAGACAGTGAATACTCTGAGCAGGAACAATAGAGGGGCCCTGCCTTCAACCAGGAGATGGAAAGGGACGATAGGGTTTACTGGACTGTGTGAGTTTGATGACCTGGCACAGTGATATAAAACTTTAGTCGACAGAGGTGCACAGTGCACCTTGATGCCATCAGAACATAAAGGCATAGAGGACATCTGGACATCTGGATTTCTGGAGTGACAGGGGGACATCAAGAATTATCAGTGCTAGAGGCTGAAGTGAATTTAACGGAAGACAAATGGGAAAAGCACCCCATTGTGACTGGTCCAGAGGCCCCTTGCATCCTAGGTATTTATTACCTCAGGAGACGATACTTCAAAGATCCAAAGGGATTTTGATGGGCTTTTGGTGTAGCCACAGTGGCTACAAAGAAATTTAAACAATTATCAACCCTGTCTGACCTCTCAGAAGATTATTCCATTGTGGGATTGTTACAAGTCAAAGATCGACAAGTGTCAACGGCCACTACAATACTACATAGATGACAATATTGAACAAACCGAGACGCTGTGATCTCCATCCATAAAATTGTCCGAGAGCTGGAGAACCAAGGGGTGGTCAGTAAGACTCACTCACCCTTCAGTAGCCCCATCTGGCCTGTACGTAAGTCTGATGGAGGATGGAGACTGACTGTGGACTATCGTGGCTTAAATGAAGTCACCCCACCATTGAGTGCTGCTGTGCCAGACATGTTGGAGCTCCAATACGAACTGGAGTCCAAGGCAGCAAAGTGGTACGCTACCATTGATATTGCAAATGCGTTCTTCTCCATCGCCTTGGCAGCAGAGTGCAGGCCACAGTTTGTTTTCACATGGAGGGGTGTGCAGTACACCTGGAACCGACTGCCCCAGGGGTGGAAACGCAGTCCCACCATCTGCCATGGACTGATTCAGGCTACACTAGAGAAGGGTAAGGCTCCAGAACACATACAGTAAATTGATGATATTATTGTATGGGGGGACACAGCAGAGGAAGTTTTTGAAAAAGGAAAGGAAATTATCCAGATTCTCCTCGAGGCTGGTTTTGCCATCAAGAAGAGTAAGGTCAAGGGACCTGCCAAAGAGATTCAATTCTTAGGGGTGAAATGGCAAGATGGATGTTGTCAGATTCCAACGGAAGTCATCAACAAGATCACAGCAATGGCTCCACCAACTAACAAGAAGGAAACACAAGCTTTTCTGGGGGCCATAGGTTTTTGGAGGATGCACATTCCTGAATACAGTCAAATCATGAGCCCTCTTTACTTAGTGACCCGTAAGAAGAATGATTTCCAATGGGGTCCTGAACAACAGTAAACCTTTAAACAGATTAAACTGTGGCACTTGGACCAGTCAGGACAGAAACAAATGTGGAAAATGTACTTTATTCTGCAACCAGGGATAATGGTCCCTCCTGGAACCTCTGGCAAAAAGTGCCTCGTGAGACCCAAGACCAACCACTGGGTTTCTGGAGCCAAAGCTACAGAGGATCTGAAGCAAACCACCTCCACAGAGAAGGAAATCCTAGCGGCTTATGAAGGAATATAAGCAACCTCAGAGGTGATTGCCACAGAAACACAGCTCTTCCTGGCACCCCGACTACTGGTGCTGGGCTGGATGTTCAAAGGAAAGGTGCCCCCTACCCATCGTGCCACTGATGCTACATGGAACAAGTGGATTGCTGTGATTACACAGTGTACCCGAATCGGAAACTTGAATCGCCCTGGAATCTTAGAAATCATAACAAATTGGACTGAATGTGGAAACTTCAGTCTGACCGATGAGGAGGAAGAAGAACAAGTGAATCGGGCTGAAGAAACTCCACCATACAATCAGTTGCCCGAAGAAGAAACACGTTATGCCCTTTTCACTGATGGTTCTTGTCGTATTGCAAGGAAGAACTGGAAGTGGAAAGCAACTGCCTGGAGTCCCACGTGACAAGTGGTAGGAGAAGGTGAATCGAGTCAATTTGCAGAACTCAAAGCCGTTCAATTGGCCCTGGACATTGCTGAACAAGAGAACTGACCAAGGCTTTACCTCTACACAGATTCATGGATGATAGCCAGTGCTCTGTGGGGCTGGCTGGATTGGTGGAAGATGATCAATTGGAAGTATAGAGGAAAACATATCTGGGCTACTGACATGTGGAAAGACATTGCCGCTCAAGTTGAGAAGTTGGCTGTGAGAATCTGCCATGTAGATGCCCATGTACTCAAAAATCGAGCTAATGAACATCACAACAACAAACAAGCAGACTGAGCTGCACAAGTCAAGACGTCGCAAGTAGATCTATGTCGCTGGGTATCTGTCGAAGGGGTCCTGGTCCAAGGGGGGAAGAAGACACACAACACACACGAGGATGGTGAGACAAAGGGATGTCTGCCTGCTCAGAGCAACAGGCAGCCTTTTATTAGGTTTTTCTACCTCTACTTTCTCACACATAACACAAACATCTTTCTACACAAATACTAAGGAATGTGCACCTGCACACAGCTCAAGGCTGTGTCCATGGGGATTATCTGGTTGGCTTCACTGCTCCCATGAAAAACGACCTAACACTCCACAATACTCCAAAGTCCTCAGACTTCAGTTGTGGGGCTGTAACTTCCCCCCACATTGTGCTGTCCAACTCTCAGGGCCGCTTCCATGGGAATAGGCAACCGCCTCCACCTTTCTCAGGGGAACGGTCTTACTCCCCTCAATGCCTCCAACTCTTCTGCTTCCAGGGGGCCCAGGGGTTCCATGGGCCTGCCATCTCCCCCCACAGATCTAGACTGGCAGCATAAAGGGAGAGTTGTTCCTAGTTCGATGGGCCCATGATGCTTCCGGCCATCAGGGCAGAGATGCCACCTATAGATGGGTACGAGACCAAGGGGTGGATCTAACCATGGACACTATTTCCCAGGTCATCCATGATTGTGAGACATGCGCTGCCACTAAACAAGCAAAGAGAGTGAAGTCCCTATGGTATGGTGGAC
>NW_020885372.1:0-12469 GCF_003945725.1 Corapipo altera
CTGTCCAGCATCCCCCAAACCTGTCCAGCATCCCCCAATCCTGTCCAACATCCCTCATTCCTGTCCAGCATCCCCCAAACCTGTCCAGCATCCCTCAATCCTGTCCAGCATCCCCCAAATCTGTCCAGCATCCCCAGGTCTGCCACGGAGAAGGAATTTCTTCTAATCATGGGATGCAGTCGCTCAGTGGGATCAGCAAAGACCCCAGGGTACCCTGACAGCAGCCCCAACAGCCAGCCAGAAAACAGGGCAAAGAGCTCTGCACCGAAACGAAACAGAAGCAGCCAAACGCTTGAATCTTTACCTTTTTTAATCAAAAAACATACTCTGTTACAGAATTTCAGGAAAGTTTAACTACAGTATATTATCCACAAACTAGGCCTAATGAAAAACATACAGTGAAGCTACAAAGGAACTACTGGGAATTCTGTTGACCGCTTATCAAAAGGCAATGAAGGAAGGAACTCTTAACCAGGTTCTCATGCTCAAAACAAAAAAACAAACAAACAAACAAACAAACCCCAAACCCCCTCTCACGGGCGAGTTTTGGGCCACGGGTACACTCTGCAGCCCCCGAGCCAGCTGAGCCACAACCCCAAACCGCACCAGGAGGACGCAGAAGGTGGTGCTGGAGCAGGGAAGAGCTGGCTGGGCTCACTAAGCTCGTGCCAACCCTGCGAACCCGCCAGGGGCGAGTCACTCACGAGGCACAGCAGCAGCCAACAGCGCCAGGAGCTCCGGGAGGGGTTGCCAGCGGGCGGCTCTGCTTCCACAGGGTCCCACCCAGCGACACTTTGGCGGCGCCGAGAGGCAGAGTCAGCTCCAGGGGAGCCTCGGGAGTCGGCCCTCTGAGTCAGCACAGCCACAGCCCGGGAGGATTCACAGGAACGTTTACAGGGAGCGCGTGATGGCACAACGGGGAGGAGATGCTCAGCTCCCATGTGATGCTGGAGAAGTGCTTTCCATTGGTTTGGTTTCCCTGCCCGGGACCCAAGTGCCAACGAGCTGCAAGAAGTAACCAGCTGAAGTGCTGAGGAATGACCCACGGGGATAGAAGTAACCAGCTGAAGTGCTGAGGAATGACCCACGGGGAGAGAAGTAACCAGCTGAAGTGCTGAGGAATGACCCACGGGGAGAGAAGTAACCAGCTGAAGTGCTGAGGAATGACCCACGGGGATAGAAGTAACCAGCTGAAGCGCTGATGAATGCACAGCTCGGCCCCAAGAACAAAAAAAAACACCTGCCCCCAGCCCGAAGGAACGCTCCTGCGACCGGCAGGTGCCCCTCCAAAATCACCCCCTGTTAGAATTCAGGGCTTTCAAACCACTCCAGCGGGAGGGTTGCCTCTCCTGCGCCTCTTAAGGTGTTACCTCGGAATGCCCTCACCCTCCAAACCAACAGCAACTGGGACAAAGCCACCTAAACCAAGCGAAGTTACAAAGTGTTCTTCCGAGGGTGGGAAACACAGGGGCTAACTGCTTCATCCAAGGAACTAAGCGGGGCAGACGCGGGAACAGGAGGTCCGAAGATGGAAAAAAAACCCTCGCTGGGCTCAGCGGATTTGAGAGATTCAGAGCTGGGGAGGCACAGCCCTGGCACCCCTGAGGTCCCTGCCTGCAGCGCACACAGGGGATCATCACGGCTGTCAAGGAGCTGCAGCTCTTCTCCCACCCTCAGGCACAAATGACAGGCTGTCAAAGGCTCAGCGTGCTGCTGCTGCTGGGTTTCCAACCCATTGTGTGCTGCCTTTCATGCCTTGTCATAAGAGCACAAAAGTTAAGCTAAAGGCGTATTAAAAACTGAGGATGAGATTTATCTCATTGTGTCCTTAAAACAGCTGTGAACCGGGAACAATGCCTCTCCAGTGCTTCACTCACTGCCTCACACAATGCTCAGATTTCTCCTGACGGACAGCCTGTGGTTTCTGGGTTCAGGTGCTGCTCCACTCTGAACATTCTGGGCCATCTGTGGCCACCCTTGTAGGTGGAGACCTGCGAAACACCCGCGAACAGACCAGCCCAAACAGCCGGGTTTTTTCCAGGGTGTGACCACCCAAGCACGATGAACACCCTGCAGAGAGATACACAGGGAACAAACCCAGGGACTCCCCCCGGAGCCTGCAACGAGCAGCTCATCAGCCAGAAGGTCAGGCACTTCCCAAACGCCCAGGCACCTCCAGGCACAGATTCCCGGGGGGAATCTGGCGAAAGGAATGCCCAGCCAGGCATTTTGTTTCTTCCCCCCCTCCCCCTAGATCAAGGTCTGTGTTGTGAGCTGCTGGTTAAGGAGCCTCTCCCAGGATGTGGCCAAAGGTGTCCCTCGAGGACATGGGGCGAGCTGGGGTTTGGTGAAACGAGACCGCTGGGAAGGAGAGGAGACTGGAAAAGGTTCTGAGCTGAAGGCCTTGAGAAAAGCAAGCACTGCTTCCTCCAGAGATCGAGAAGCCGCCACGTAAGAGGAACGAAGGACAAAGTGGTCTCATCAGAAGCCAGCCCGGAGGAGGCAACAGCCCACGAAAATACAGAGAAACCGACCCGTTTGTGGCCATCATCCCAAAGCCATCCATCCTAAGAGGGAACAGTGACGCCTGGCTTCCCTCCCAGGAACTCCAGCACGTGGGAAAAGCGGCGCCTGAACACCGAGCGCCACAGCCCTCCACAGATCCCTGCGACTACGCCAGAAACTCGGCAAAAAGCTCCTGAGCAACCCTCTCCCGGGGTCTGTCCCTCTGTTACGGCGCTCCAAGGACTCCGGGTGGAGCCCCTGCCCTTCCGTGCCCGCTGAACTGAGCTCCAGCTCCCCCCCCGCACAGAGGCTGCAAGGGAAAGGGAATTCCGGCTGCCTCCTCCTGCCCCGAGGAGAGAGATCCTCGGGACGCTCTGCTCCTGAAAGCAAAGAAAAGCTGGACCTGTTCCCTGGCCAAGTTTGAACCCACACGAGGAGCCCCTGCCACTGTTGGCTGCTGCTGGACCTGCAGGGGGAAGGGATCTGCGGCTTCGAAGGCGCGGAACCGCGGAACAGAAGCAAACTAAATTTATATTAAAAAAAAAAAAAAAAAAATCGGGGTTTTCCATCCTTTTATTTATACTATTAGCTAGAGAGAAAGCATACACATTGTATCAGTCGTACAGCCGACGCTTCTTTGCACGTTTTTTTTTTTTTCTTCTTTTTTCCCCCCCTCCCCCCCCTTTACTGTAAATTCTCTACGCGAGGTCATTGCCAGTTGATACGGTCACCGATGGCGTTTAAGGGCTTCAAAAATAAACCGAGGGGCAGGAAAAAAACGGGTTTGCCATCTCGCCCTGAGTGGAAACGGCGAACAGGTACCAAAAAAAACCCAAAAAAACCCAAAAAAAACCCCCCAAAAAAAACCAAAAAAAAGAACAAACCCCGGTCCCGGGCTGTCGCACGCGGCGCTGTCGTGGCACGTGGCGAGCGAAAAACAGAGTGGTGCTGATTAATCCTGACCGGTTCTGCTCGAGCAAAACGTCAGAGAGGTCAGCAGTAATTACGAAAACACGCTCCTGCAACTTCAGTGTCAGCTCTGCAGACCCCACGCTGCTGCACCCCAACCGAGTGCCCTCCTTTAGTGTTTTGGTTTTAAAAAAAAAAACTCACATGGCTTTATAAGTAGAAAAAAAAAAAAAAAAACTAAGGTATCTTTTTTTTTTTTCCTCTCCCAAAAAACCTAATGATGAAGTTTTTAACCGACAATGTCATGTTGTCTCATCCCCTCACTTTTTTTTTTGGCAGCTTCTAGGCTTTAACCTGGAAAAAAACCATAACAAGGTCATCGACAAAAGTAAAGAAGTCTCCTGCTAACTACTCTTCCCTAAACAGAACGTCACAAATCAGCTGGAATTTTAAAGGCCCTATAAGGTAAATGTTTGTAACTATTAGAAGGAAAAATTTCAGATATAAATATATATATATAATATATATTCTGCGTACAAAAGGCTCCTGTGAAGTTTATCACCAAGATGCCACGATAAGAGAAGGAAAAAGTTTCAGAGGGAACAAAGGGACCAAACCCAACACTGTGAAGCCTCCAAAGGGCGCTCACCTTTCGCTTTTCAAAGCCCCCGTTATCCCGACAAATTTTAAGTTCTGAAAAAAACAACTGAAACCCCAAAATTTCCGCGCGTTCGGTTTCCTTTTTTCTGCTGAGAGCAAGGCGGCAAACACATTTTTAAAACCTGGTTTTGTTTTGTTTTTTTTGTTTTTTTTGTTTTTTTTTCCGGAAGGTTAAGCAGAGACAGAAGTTAAGATGTATCTCCGGGTTATAAACAGAACGGTTATGATACAAATCCACCATCCCTCACGGCGCCGCGGGCGGGGTCTCAGTCCAGGGGCTGGGGGTCCGCGATGGGCATGGTGTGCAGCACCTCGTCCAGCAGCTGCAGGGCGCGGTGCAGGTGGATCTCGATCCAGCAGGGCGTCTCCTTGATGCTCTGCCGCGGGTAGTCGGGCCCCCAGCCCTTCACGAAGCTCATCCTGAGGATGCACAGGCGGCGCAGGTCGTCCACGCCGATCCCGGCGGCGGCCGACAGACCTGCACGGCAGGGGCGGGGGTGGTCACACTGTCCTTTCGTCCCCTCTCTGCTCAGACACCCCTGCCTGCTCAGGTACAGCTCCCCCTCCCCTGCCTGCTCAGGTACAGCTCCCCCTCCCCTGCCTGCTCAGGTACAGCTCCCTCTCCCCTGCCTGCTCAGGTACAGCTCCCCCCTCAGCACGGGGACAAGGCCAACCCACTCCTCCACATCTCTGCTGTTCACTGGGATTCCTCACATTCTTCTCCCAGTGTTCTGCACGCCTGAAAGGGTGCTGAAACACACCTTTCTGGTCAGTTCTGCACGCCTGAAAGGGTGCTGAAACACACCTTTTGTGTCAGTGTTCTGCACTCCTGAAAGGGTGCTGAAACACAAAGCTCTCCCTGATCAGAGAATCACAGAAGGGTGGGTTGGAAAGGACCTTATAGACCATCAGTTCCACCCCCTGCCATGGGCAGGGACACCTTCCACTAGCCCAGGTTGCTCCAAACCCCATCCAACCTGGATTTCCAACACTTCCAGGGATCCAGGGGCAGCCACAGCTTCTCTGGGCAACCTGTGCCAGGGCCTCACAGCCAGCAAAGAATTCCTTCCTAACACCCCAACTAAACCTACATAAAGCAGATGGGATGAAACCCAAATGCCCTGCAACGCATGTAAACCCTCTTTAGGAAGCACAGTCACAAAACAGTTATTCCTGAGGTTTGCCCAACGCTGCATTTTCAGTCTAGGAACTCAGACTGGTCACCTGCAGGAAGCTGGGTTAGCAAAATGACACTGCTCACACAGCCAGTAAAATAAAAAGACAAAAATAAATACAGCTGGCAAACTTCAGTTCACAAGGCAAAAAAAAAAAAAAAAAAAAAAGAAGTTTAATACATTCCTCAAAATGCCTTAAACAATTCTTAGGACGGTTGGGAAGAGCCACATGGCAAGACAAGGAACCAAGAACACACTGTGGCACGCAAAGCAGACTGAGACATGTAAGTACTTTCACTTTTAAAGGTGCTTCAGGAACGATTTCAAGGATCCAGAATTTAGCAGCTAAGAAAACGCCACCCTAGACTAATAATAATAATAAAAAAAAAAGAAATAAAAGAAGAGAAAAACGCTCTCTTCCTCGAGGATCTTAAGTTTTCCTACACACCTGGTCAAGGGCTTTTGTTGCCCAGTAATCCCTTTTTAGGAGCTCAGGCACCGAAGATCCGCTTTTCAAGCTGGGGTCTGAGCAGCCAAAACCGCCTCTGTCTGAAGTGAAAACACTCCCCCATTGTTTTCGGGGGGGCGAGGAGAACAAAAGCAAACCGAGCTGCTGGAGGCACTTACTGATGGCTGGGGCGATTCCACCCACGGATCCCGGCCCGGGGATGTTCCCTGCCACGGCTGCAGCCTGAGCGGCAGCGGCAGCCTGGGCAGTGGCAGCCTGCTGCTGCATCTGACGGTGGCACTGGCGCAAATCAAACACCTGAGAACAAAAACATTGAAACACCCGACCCGGTCAGAGTCGTCAGAATCAACAGGGGACAGAACTCCCCAAATCCCGCCCCCCCCCCAGTAACCTTTCTGAGAGACTTCCGCGGTCCCACCACACGCCTGGGTGGAAGTGAACCTTTCCCTGACTGGTTTCATTTCCAGCAGAAAATAACCCCTTTAAGCTGATCCTCAGAGGTTCCTCCCGTGATGTCACCGCCACTGGCAGTACCAGAACCTGCCTGAAGCAGCGCCTCGGTGTGGAAACGACCCGCAGGGTCACACAGGCTGAAGGATGCCTGGTTATATTCCTGCTTTCCAGTCAAACCCCTGGACTTCCAGAAAATAGGCACACGAATTAAAAAAAAAAAAAAAAAAAAAAGGCCAACAAATAAAACACGTAAATAAACGAAAATATAAATGATAAAATAATAAACAAACGGACCAAACAACTTTGCTTCACTGAACTGTGCTAGTCTATTCAAAAGAAATACCAGCAGCTGACAGGTCTGAAGCTGCAGGTTTCGGGCTGATGGCATTCTGCACCTCTGTGATCACTAATCACTATTTGCCATCAATTAACCTACAGGAACTCTGTTCTCACAACTAGAAGGCTCCTACACAGAGGCTGGTGGAGTTTCTTTCACCTTCACTGAGTAATTTGCCTGCAAAACCGAGGATTAAAAAAAAAACAGCCCGCCGCAGGTTTCAAGCAGTTTAACACAAGACTGATTTTTCACAAGCGTGGCTTCGTCCAAAATAAAGCTTAAAGCCTGGCAGAGGTGCGCCCAACCCAGAACCTCCCCAAAACACTCTGGTTTCCACACAGCTCCCTCTGATCTCTGGATCACTTCCCCTCTTCGTAACCAGTTCAAAACGCGTTTTACGTTCCTACTGAATTTACACGCGTTTTCCCCGCTTTTCGGAGAGAAGGAGTTGACTGAACCTGCGCTAAAAATTTTAGGTTTAGACCTAAAAATACCAAAACCTGCCGGCGATGAAACACAAAATGAACTCACTTTTGAGGTACCCCGACGACACCTTCAGCTCGGGGCGATTTTTACAGGTTCCCCCCAGGCGAAATTCTCAGGCCGTTTTTTTTGGAAGCGCCTGTTTCTGCGCCTCCCTAACATCTCCAGGAGCCTGCCTCCCCCAGGCCCCCAGTTTTCAACCCAGGAGCCCCAGACCCACCTTTATGTATGCACTTGGGTAGATCTTGTGCACGGCGTCCCCCGGGGCACGTCCCGCCTCCCTGTCCAGGTAGTAGCTCTGCACGAACACCGCGTGGTCGCTCAGGCACCGCACCCACACGTCGCCTTCCCCCTTGCACTCCAGCTGCACCCCTTTGCCTATGTGCAACCTTGGGGAGGGGGAAAAAACAAACAAACAAACAGAGCCAATGCACCCGTGTGCTCACGGCAGAACGAGACACGAGCCTGTGTCGTTCTCTCCCTCCCGCCTGCGGCGCCTCAGCTTCGCGCTCCCCGCCCGCGCGAGGACCTGAAACCGGAGTTGTTGTTTTAGGGGCGAGTTAGTGCCTAGTTACGTGGAGCTGAGAGATAAAAACCCACCTGTGGAGTCATGTAAAGGTCTGTGGGAAACACAGAAGGCAGAAGCAGAGATTAGCAACTACCACACTCGCAGGCAGCACAGGGCCGGGACACCAAACGGGCTCAGAAGCGTAAAGTCACACAAGTATTTTTTTTTATGGAAAGTCACTCAAGAACATTAAAAAAAAAAAAAAGGCACATTTTAATGCAGAACTGTTTGTCTGGGTCACAGTCTAACATTTTGATTGTCACAACGTGACATTTCCGGAGACACGGAGTCGTTTTCTTCCTTCTCCTTTCAAAGAGGGGGAAGAAAAGCCGCGAGGTTGCTTTCAGCTCTCCGTGCTTCCACATCAAAGCCCAGCCCAAGCACGGCAGGAGAATGAAAACCCAGCAGCTCCCTATGAACCTCCCTTTGCTCCTTTGACAAATCTCTGTGCTGCAGCCCTTCTCACACCACCCTGCAGTGTGGAGAGCCAGCACTCACTCAGCCCGCACACGCAACGGCACGAGTCGCTAATTTTATCCCCGAACCACAGCCTCTGGAAGCAAAGCAGAGAGAGGCTTGCAAGGCCTCTGCAGGGCTCTTGTCACACAGCTCACCACCCCAGGAGTGGCACAGAGAGACACACTCCAAGGTGACTCAGCCCAGACGAACACAGGCGCCGGCTCTGGAGATCCCACGCACCGCAAGGCAACACAAAAAAGCACGACCACCGCCCCACGGGAGCTCTCAGGGGGTACCTCGCTCTCTCTATGGCTTCTGTTCTGTGCACGTTGGAAAGCTGGCCCAGGCAGAAGCGGTCTCCCCCAGAAGGATCCACGTATCCGTCCACGGTGACGATGGGGCAGCTGGAGGGGACCTTGAACGTCTCCCCGACCTGCACGTCCATCTCGAAGTACGCGATCGAACACCAGTACTCTGGGGCTGAGGAATGCTCACAGTTAACCCACTGGAAGGCGCGGAAAAAAAAGCCTGCAAATCCACTCCAGACAATCAATTAAGCCTTCTGCAAACTGCAGCTGTCGTTCAGAGAGGAGTGCACGTTCACATAAGCAAGTTCTGATAGACAAAGGCATGTCAGCAACACAGAAAAATACCACACTCGGGGACAAACACGGGCTTGTTGTTTTTATCAGTGCTGGAGGCTTCTGCAGCTAAGGTCTTACAAGTTTTTGTGCTTGTACCCTAATTCCAGCTGGATTTTGTAAGCCACCTGCACTTCATAAGTACAGCTTTAAGTACAAGGAAGTCGTATGTTTATGCCCACACGCCTGGCTGGGCTGGCAGAAACGAACTCTGAAACAGATCTGGCTTTGAGATACAGGAGGAATCACCTCCCAGGTGAAGTCGGATTTCTCTACCCTCCCTGCAAAGGGAACTGGATCTGGAAAGCAGGGCAACGGGGGGGGGGGGGAAAAAACACCACATCAAAGATCCCACACACCGATCTTGTCTGCACACAGTCGGGGATGGGATAAAACCAGGAAGCATTAAGAGAGGGGGCAGAACAAAACGGCGTGTTTTCACAGCAAAGAGGTGCCTTTTAACTCCTCCTGGCTGCCTGAAAAACTGCCTGCAGAGGAAAGATGGCTGCCTGCAAAGGAAGGAAGGCCCAGGCTCCCCGGAGGGTTCCACTGAAACCCAAACACTCCAGTTAAGTGACGGAACCTGCCGGAGGAGACAAGGTGGTTTTGCACAGGAGTGTCTGCTGTCTCTGTGCCACCTGGGAGCATCTGGCCTGTCAAGCCTCCTGAGGTGTGCTGTGTGTGCTTTTCACTGTTTAATAAGAGTTTCTCTCTCCTCAGACGCGTTAAAACCTGAAGCTGTCACAAGCTGCAGTCACCGGGGATTCTGGGGACTCGGCACTTCTAGTGACTGTAAGGATCCGTTTTCACCAAAGGGTAACACAGCTGGGACGTGTTTGTCAGGGAGGGTAAAGAAAATGCTGGAATCACAGGCTGGTTTGGGCTGGAAGGGACCTTAAAGCTCAACTTAGCCCCACCTCCTGTCACCTTCCACTATCCCAGGTTGCTCCAAGCCCTGTCCAACCTGGCCTTGGACACTTCCAGTGATCCAGGGGCAGCTACAGCTTCTCTGGGCAACCTGTGCCAGGGTCTCACCACCCTCAAGAATCTCTTCCCAATATCTAATATAACCCCTCTGCCAGTGGGAAGCCATCTCCCCCCGTCCTGCCACCGCATCAGCACCGCAGTGCACCCAGAACAGGAGGAGCAGAACACGATGGAACGCCCCAAACACAACACCCTGAGAAGCAGTGGGGAAGGAGAGCTCTCCCAGTGCTGCCACTGATCCTCCCACACCACAGACAGCAGCACCCAACAGCACACTTGCTCGCCTTGAGGAACTGTTCTGGCTCTTATCAGAAAAAAATTAAACCGAGGAGCCTCAATTCCTTTTAGTTTATCTTCAAATAAATTGCTCCTCTCTGGGAGGACTCAGCGGGATGAAATCAACGGGGTGAAAGACCAACATAAAAAAAAAAAAAGTGAAATACGATTCAGCTACAGTTAAAAGTTCAGCCAGTAACTATCAGCAGTTTAATTCCTGGCACTGCCCTAGCAACGGGCCAAGGAATAAACAAGGAATAAACTTTTAGGCTTTTCAACTACGCAGGTCTCATCTCCAAAAGAGATGTCCAAACTCAAGTATGGTTCCCCTCCTTCTCACAGTATTAGTATATCTATATATCTATCAATATTAGCACCACATGTTAGTGTTCACTCACCAGGATGATTTGATATTGGAGGCTGGAATGCGAGCTCGTTGTGAACCGGCCCTTTAAAAACAAGACATGCAATTTGTTTTACACGAGGGAAAAACGAGGTTTTCTTTCTTAGCTTGTTTTCCTATGAAATAAATCACACTTCATTAGTTTCCTCCATCACGGAACAAGTTGTCCAGCATGCTGTGGACTTGACCATAGGAGACAGTCCCTCGAGATGGGGGAAAAAAAAAAAAGCCCCAGAGAACTCATTTTCTAAAGGAAAAAAAAAATACTGAATACAGTCCTGGTACGAGCCAGATTCTTCTCTCCACTTTATGAAGTGACTGGGTCCCTTACAGGCAGCGGGGAGGAAAGACTCAAACATAGTATTACAAGCAGCAGCAGCTTTTGCAACAGGATGTCAAAGCAGGCACAACTCTGGTAGGTGTGAAACACGCCAACTTCGCGAAGTGAGAAACACGGCAGCAGCCAAGAAAAGCTCAGTGTGGCACCACCAGCCAGTCACAAACATTAACCACGGAAAGACACGGGCACTGGGAAACATCTACGGAGTAGCCACGGCACCACCAGAGCTTCTTCCACCCCGGCATATTCCTCACAGGTAACACAGGATCAGTGAGGTGGGATCCCAACGGAACAAAGCAATAAAATCTAATAATTGTCTCTGCGCCGCGGTTTTGTTCATGGAGACAAGATGAAAAGTGGTTCTAACGCTGATGTACAGCATATCTCTCTCCTCCACTAGCTGCTGCATGCCAGTGATCTATATCAGAGTATGTGTTACATGTTCTAATAAGGGGAACATTCTAATAAACACTGTGTTAGAAAAAAAAGAGCTGTTCCAGCTTTCTGCCACAAAACTTAGAAAACTTATATAAAACCCCTGTAATGCATTAACTGTGCTGCACACACCTCCACTACAAGTCTGATCACCTTTTTTTTTTCCCTTCCCATCTCCTCTACCTTAAAACAAGAGAGACTGTTGTCCTGTTTCACAGATGAAAAAGATTTTCAGCTCTGTGTGCTGATGCACTCGTGGATCAGGCTGTGGCAAAGACCACTTTTATTGACAGGTGTTTCGTGCACAGTGCTCCAGGGAAGTTCTTTTAAACTGGGAAGTGTGCACGGGCACAGGTCTTCTAAAAACCTCCAGAAAATGAAGACAGCCAGGAATTTTCAAGTTTTGAAAGGAAAAAAAAAAAAATACCCGCGCCAGCTCAACTTCCTTTTTCTGCCAGGGAAAGGCTTAGCACAGGACTGCAGAGCTTTAAAAACAGAGGTTTTAGGAAGGAAAGGCTACTTTTGTTAGGTGTAGTGAGAGATGTGTAACATAAAGGGTGTCACTACAACTGAGTTTCTACCTCTGCTGCTTCAAAAGAGGGAAGACCCTCAAGCTCTAGGCTGTCAGAACACAGTAAGGGGGTAATGGTGGTTCTGTAACCACAGATGGAGGAGTGGGGGGTAAGGGAGGAGCAGGAATGAGCTGTCCTAGTTAGGACAGCTGGGACCAGTTCATCACTGGATGGGTGTAACCCAAACCTGTGTATTCTAGAGCCTTCCATGCCATTTCCCAGAAACTGTTACCAATAGACCATTTACACCCTCTGCCCAGAGCAGCCCTGACTCCTCAGGCTGTAAACTGGGTGTTCAGAGGCCTGTGAGATAGGAGGGTGTCCCCTGTCCTCATGCCCTTTGTGGAACTCCCCGTCCTGAGGGAGGCACTGGGCATTCCTGCCTGAACTGGAGGATAGATAATCTTGGAGTCTTGGGACTTTTTTAACCACTCATGGGATCCAGAGGAAGACTGCAGATCACCACTCTTGACCAGACTGAGACCACCACTCTTGATCAGACTGTGACCATCACTCTTGACTAGACTGCAACCACCACTCTTGACCAGACTGAGACCACCACTCTTGACCAGACTGAGACCATCACTCTCAACCAGACTGCAACCATCACTCTCAACCAGACTGCAACCATCACTCTCAACCAGACTGCAACCACTACTCTCGACCAGACTGTAACCACCACTCTCACCAGACTGCAACCATCACTCTTGACCAGACTGTGACCATCACTCTTGACCAGACTGTGACCATCACTCTCAACCAGACTGCAACCACCACTCTCAACCAGACTGCAACCA
>NW_020885372.1:12479-17696 GCF_003945725.1 Corapipo altera
ACCAGACTGCAACCACCACTCTCACCAGACTGCAACCACCACTCTCACCAGACTGCAACCACCACTCTTGACCAGACTGCACCACCACTCTCACCAACAGGTTTTCCCCTCTCCTTTTACTGTGGACTCAGGGGGCCCAACAAACACCACTCTGTTCGTGCCCCAGGGTGCTGGGCTATCCATCTGGGTTTGGTGGGTTGAACCCAGCTGCCTGCCCGTACAATCGCGCTATTTTATTAAGCTGTTATTCCCACTCATGAACGTCTCCTTCGAGCTGGGTTCATTTCCCCCGCCGGTTTTACCTTCAAACCAGCACAAGGGCCTGCCCCCCCCCCAGCCCAGAGAGCCGTGGGTGCAGCGGGGGGTGTGTGGTGAGCCCTGCTTACAGTAGTGGCTGGGGTGCATGGGCGGGTGGTGCTGCAGGTGGCCGTTCTGGTGGTGAGGGATGGTGGGTGTGTAGGCTGCCGTCCGACTCCCAGTCCAGGTCGTGGTGCTGTCTGGAGAGAAAAACAAAGAGACAGAGAGAGAGAGCAGCGGGTTGGTTTTTAAGGGGGGTTTCTCCGCGTCTCCCTTCTAATTCCTCTATATTCCTGCTGAGCATTTCGGGAACTGGTTTTGGAAAGCTAAGAGGAGTGCACGTATGTGAATACTCACTGTGGTGGTAAGTGGCTGGCTGAGCTGTAAACCCATTCTGCTGAGTTCCTGGCTGAGGCCCTGAAGCAATCTGTAAGAGTCCATCACTATGGCTACCTGTCAATATACTGGTAGGTTGACCTGGTAAAAGAACACACTACCTATTCATGAACGTTCCAAAATTTTAATTAAGAAGAGCTCAGCACTACTGGGTAGGAAAATACACCCCACTAAGGGCAACTGCAAATGCACAGTTCCTACAAAGTCTGGTTTCAAGTATTTTAATTTCCACCCGCCAGAGTGTCTTAGGAAACCTGAACCAAAATGCCCTGCCATCAGATAATTTTGACTCTGACACCTTTGTCTCGGTCACATCTCACCCTGCAGTTTGAAAGGAAAGAAAAAGAGGTGCCACAGCTTTTACTGGGAGTAGGTTTGGTGTGAATCCAAACAGGCCAACAGCAGGTCCAATAAGCTGCTTGTTTTCAGCATGTTTTAACTACTGTTCCTAAGGAGGACACTCACTTAAAACTTATGTTCCTCCCAAACATACTGACCAGCACTTTACTTTTATAAAGAGTGCTCCAACAGAGCTTGCACACATCACTGGACTCCTTCCTCAGAAAGCTGCTGTGCTTTCTTTTTTCTCCCAAATAAATATTTCAAGGACTGCCTTAGATTTAAAGTAAAATTACAGATATTTCACAGCAGGTTAAAGGAATTTGACTTCAAAAGGCTTCAGCTCAGCCATTAACTCTAAACTGATCAGCAGTTTCACAGGTACACTTGCACTCTCAAACTGGTGTGGCTAGCAGAATTTAACACATCGAGAACTTGAACTAAAACCTAAAAATTAGCTTTTTTTTTTTTCCCCTGTCCACCACTTGGCTCCAACAATTATAGCACTGATGAGAAAAAGTTACTGACTATGAACTGTTGTGCAAAGGCAACACAACTAACTGCCTATCCTTTTTGTCCTCTGCTGGAGACAACAAACACAAGGCGTCACATCTCAGCTTGGCCACACCATCGTTGGCTTTAGGGAGGGATGGGGGGGGAAAAAAAAAAAAAAAAAAAAAGCTGCCAGCTAAAATTGAAGAACGTTAGGAAAACGTTAACTCAGGTCTGGTAAAACGAACTCAATCACATTTCACACCACACGTCCTTCACGTGGAACCCCCCCCCCCCCGAAACTCTGCGGTATCCCCCACGTGAGGGCTGCAGTGCATGCAACTGCTCTGCTGTGAGGTGTTGGTGCTGGGACACCACCAGGCTCTTCCACCTGTGCCAAACTTACACGAAGAAAAGAAAGGGAAAAAAAAATCTTCAAGGCAGACTCACGGAAATATCAACCAGGGGCTGCCACTGTGGTAGCACAGCGGGCCCGTTGTAAAAATAACCGAGTCAAAACTGGAAGACTAAAGAAAACTGCCTTAGAATCTCTTGACTCTGCCAAATTACAGCACTGTCCGTTTGCTGTTCTGCTTGCTGTTGTCACGAAACAATAATTCCATTTCTGCAGCGATCAACAGCAACGGCCACAACACTTTGTTAGAGGTTTTAAGGTTTTGTCACTTGAACCTCAGCACGGCCAGAACAGTCTCGTAAGACCCACGCAGCGCCAGCGGCACCGAAAACAAGGCTGGGTCACCCTGCTCCAGGTTAAGACCTGACTTTTAAACTCTCAGATCGTATCACCACACGCTTTTACCAGCGTGGTGCAGCAGCAGCAGCAGCAGCACAGCTGCAGTTGCAGGACCTGCCCTGGCAAAGCTCAGCGAGTTGCCCCTCTGAGCTCCGGCGCTCTCACAGCGTTCCCGCGTCAATCTCGATGATCTTACTTGTTGAAGCCACGGGAATGTTGGGAAAATTAGTGGTGCTGGTAGTGCTAGCCTCAGTGGGAGCTAACATGGCTGGGGTGCTATAAGGCTCTGTCGAGGCCCTGTTACTTGGTGGGTGCTGGATGGTCTGCACCGAGTGTCCCTCGGCGGAGCTCAGCGACGGCTGCCCCTCGTAGTCGTGGACGTACTCGTCCTTCACCAGCATGCTGGATGGAGCTGTGGACACACACAGAGGGGCTCAGCACGCACCAGACCACCCCCAGGACCCGGCACAAGCTGCGCTATTTTCGAGCAATGACAAAGCCATTAAAAAACTGGAGGATTTAAACCGCGTAAGCGTTGCCAAAGCACTCCCCTAAATTACAAATAAACAGCCCCGAGCCGGCGGCGGGGAATTTTGAGGCATGGCTGGATGGAAAAGCAAGCTGTTTATTTTGCTTAATGCTCTCAGGCAAGCAGTTTAGTCCCACAGGCAGCAGACTTCAGCAGCGTTTTGTCTCGCAGTCCATCATTATTTGATTGGACACGGTTAATAAAAGGGAAAAACATGCTTTTTGTCAAGCAACTAAACGAATGTTAAGGCAGCAGCTAACAAACCAATTCTTAAGTGTACAAGCAAAGAACACACATAAAGCCCCCTACGAAAAACATAATTCATGAGCACAGCACTAAAAACTTCATGCATCTCCCCGGAGTAATTTCCAGCAACTCCCACACAAACTGGCTAGAAACATTAAATTCAAATTCAAAGACCCCATAAAGTCACTCTACATTTAACAACGCAGGCAGCAACCCAGGGTATTCCACGTGCAGCGCAAGGAAATCACCACCACTGCCACTGCAACGACTTATTTCTGTATTTGCTGTTGAGCCTGCCCAAACAAAGCTCTCACAGCACCTCAGCTCCTGTGCTCGTTTTTAAAGCAAGCCTAAAGCAGCGTCAAAATCTTCTTGACAGCAATTTTCTGCTTCCCCCGGTGGGAAAACCAGCACTGGGCAGGACACAAGGAAGCACCCGTGATGCATTTAACTGCTGGCTGGTCGGGGAGCTCTGGTTCTGCACAAAAGGGTCGTTTTTTTGGAAGACAAGGGGTAACGGTGCAAATCAGCGGAGATGGAGCGCACGAGTTAAAACTTGTGAAGTTGAGTTTCATGGGTGGGTTGAGGGGCGGGGGGTTTAAGCAATTTTTTTTGCTTGGACGCTCCTAGTAGTGTGCTAAAAAACACCGGGTTACACCAGGTTTCTTTCTCTGTGAATTTGTTCTGGAAGGAGAATAAAATCAGTTCTGAGATAAAAGCAGTTACCAGTTTTTGAAATAAAAGCAGTTGCCTGTTCATCAGGCATTTTTGATGTCCAATTTCTCTCAAGTTTCAGGGAAAGCAAGAGTATTTAGGCCCCTTCACTCAACTGCATGTCAACTGCAGAATTTTTATTATTTTCTTCTTCGACTACTAATTAAACTGCAAGGGTTTATTTATCCCCAACTCCATTAACCAGCGTGTCAATCCACAGGGTTTTGGGTGTCCTTTTTACGTTAATCAGCATCATTCAAGGTTTTTTGTTTTCCTTTCTGTTTGTTTGTTTGGCTCTACAAGCTGGAGGCAACGAACAGCAGAATGCAGGCAACCAGTTTGTCTGAAGCCTCCATTTAAGGAATTTATCAGTACCTGCCTCTCACGTGCTACCTAGGCAATTTAAAGGATTCGTGAACACTTCTCCTCAGCTGGTTTTCCAAAGCCAGAGAGACAAATGCACCGCCACCTGCTCCTGATACTCCCTCCCAGAGAGACAGGGGAATAAACCCTGTAGGTACTTGCAGGGTTTCAACACAGTTTGTGCCCACAGAAATGCAGCAGCAGCCAGAACTACTTACCAGAACTCTGTAGTGTCAGCCCTGATAGATCTTTAAAAATAAGAGAAAAAAAGGGGTTGTGGAGGATTATATACACAAACCTTCGAGAGTGTTTTAATCAGTTGCAAGCCTTTAAAGATTAGTACTGCAGACCTCACATACCAGACCCCCTCCATCACAGCACAAGTCTCCAGGCTAAGTTATCCCTAGGATACACATCAGCTCCAGGAACTGCGTGCAAAGCCAACAGAAAGGCTTAAACAAAAGCCACGACCCCGCTCCTTCAAATTTAGGACAAATAAAAAGGCAGAAGAACAACTCCCTGCAGAACACGGATGGGAGCACGGGAGTAATTTGTAATCAGACCACTAGAAGTTAACGTTTCTAACTCGGGCCTGGTGTTTTCTACGCTGAAAAACGCCTCACAGCTTATTCCCACTGTTCCATTTTAAATCAAGAGTCTACTTACCGATGCCAGGCGACACTACACGCTCATAATGGTAAGGGTTTACACAGACACTGTCACATTTTAAGTCAAAAGCATACTGACAGTATTTGACATGCTTGAGTTCATTTTTATGAAGATCAGGCCACCTCCAAAGACGGGCGTAAATCACATGAGGGAATCCCTTGCGACCGGCCACCTAAAAAGTCAGACACAAAAGTTGACTGGGGAGGTAGCAAGAGGCATTTCCGCCTCAGGAAGGCATTTTCGCAGAGTGAGAAGCACGAAAAGCTGGGAGGGGGCAAACAACAACACGCCCTCACTCCGCCATCAAAATATATATATATATAAGTGCATAAAAAAAGGTGGTGCACGCTTTACCCAAGCTCTGTAATCGACAGAAATAAATCTCCACGAGGGTTTTGCTGCAGTTAAGTTGACACCG
>NW_020885373.1:0-3112 GCF_003945725.1 Corapipo altera
TACGGATAGAATGGGAACGACATGTTGCATAGCAGTACTGGAAAATGGCCTCTGGGGTCCTGGTGGATGACCAGGTGACAACCAGGGTCAGTGGTGTCCTGGTGGGGACTCACTGCTCAGTCACACAAGGGTTTTCAGACACACGAGTCCTTCCCTTGCACACACACAGACAGTTCAGGGCAGTAGGGGCAGTATCTCCTGGGGCTCTTGCTGCCATGCCTGGAGCCTGGAAGCAACTCAGCCCTTGGGGGGTGCCACCTGCTCTGCCACGGTCTGAGAAGCCCCACGGCCTGAGGGATGGACATAGGGAACTCTGTCCACAGAAGCACATCCCAGAGCTGCATCCAGGGGCTTTACCAGGGCTTAGTACAGTAAATGAAAAGTGACATCGAGACCCTCTTTGTTCCACATAACTTCAAAGCTCCCCCAGGAGGCTGATGGCAATTGTACTTGCTCAGGGTCATCTCCCCACACCCACACCAGGTGTGTGCTCAGGACTTGTCTGTTCAATGCAAACAGAGACACCCTGTCTAGTCCTTCCGTGTCTCTCCAGGGAAGGCTAAAGAAACTCTGTGAGCTGGGTGAGAAGCCAGTGCACATGGGAATAGCACCCTTCCCCTGCTGGTCCTTCATGTCCTTCTACGGAGGTGACAGCGATGGGAAAGAGAATGAACCTTTTGGTTATGCCTCTGAGTGCCCCTCAACCTGTTGCAGATGTGCTGGTTCCAGCACATCCAGTTCAGGTGTGACAGGCTGTTCCCTGGTCCTCTGAGCAAAGGAGCAGGAGGAGGGACACAGCAGAACTCTTCTCACAGAGACTGCATCACCATGAAGTTCAAAGCAGGTGGGACTAAGCAAAGCAAGAGAGAAAGGAAAATCGGGAAAGGAAAGGACAGACTGCAGGAGTTCTCTGAAGGACAGAGAGTAAAGCAAGGAAAGAGGAATGGCTAGACAAAGAAAAGACCCGTGAGCGTTCCTAGGGAATGCTTTAGGGAGCAGAGGGAGGAATGGACGGGAGGATAGTTCGGAGACTGAGTTCTGTGAAGAACCTGCCAGGCAGGACGGTAGCCTAGAAGGACCTGCACGACCACGCCTACCGCGGCCCTCACGATCCCCGGTCGCCAGCCGTGCGCACCGAGCAGAACCGCGGCCAGCGCAACCAGCCCCACTCCCCACCAGCGCCATATTAGCCGATCCGCCGCCCGGCCTCTCGCTGCCCCCGACAACCCCGGCTCTCTACTCCGGCCAGACCGCCTCCTTTCCTCCTCCTCTCCCTCCTCTGCCTTCTTCTCCCTCCCCTGCCCTCCTCCGGCAGCTCCGTCCTGGCACTGTGCCCGGCGTCGTTGCCTCTCGTGCTCTCGTCTGCTGCCGGTTCGATGCGGAGGGCAGGTGAGCGCGGCGGCAGCGGGGCGGCGGGGCGGCGGTCGGGGCTCTGCACCGCGGAGGCGGCGGGGTCGGGCTTGTTGGCAGGGCAACGGATGAGTATCGGGGAGCTCAAGATTGACAGACCATGAACTTTTCTCGTCGCCATCATCTCTTCCCTCTCATCTCTCTTTTGCTGGCCCGGGGAGACTCCGGAACAGTTCTCCAGGGCACGTGCTTTTGAGAACGGTGAAGGGGCACGAGAGGCAGAACATCCCTCCGGGCTCGGCAGCCCGGTTCAAGTCCTCCTGGCCTGTCCCGGGAAGCATCCCTGCTGGAAGCAGGAGCACTTCTGCTGGTGACAAAGACCGCTTGGAGTTTTGTCAGGGGCTGTGGCACCAGCGCTACGGCGAGGCAGTGCATGGGAGAAGCACCTTCGCCAGAGAAAGCTTGGACGTTGAATGGCATCTCCAAGTTGCTTCGGACTTCATGGAGATGCAGTCTCCGTGAATGAACACTGCTGTGACCCTCCTCCTTCTCCTCTTACTCAGAGGACAAGGGACCAGGCTTTCGCACATGAACTAGATATGTTGGAAGTAACACATCTGCAGTAGGTTGAGGGGAACAGTGACGGGGCGAAACTGTCTGAGGAGGGCAGGGGAGGGAGAGGAGGTGGAAAGGAGGTGACCTGGCGGGAGCAGACAGTCGCGACTGTCGGGGGCAGAGAGAGGCCGGGCGGCGGATCGGCACATTCGGCGCTGGTGGGGAGCGGGGTTGGCAGCGCCGGCTGCGGTTCTACTCGGTGCGCACGGCTGGCGACCGGGGACCGCCGCCAGCAGAAGTGCTCCTGTTGCCAGCAGGGATTCTCCCCGAGACAGACCAGGAGAGGTTGTACCGGGCTGCCGAGCCCGGAGGGATGTTCTGCCTCTCGTGCTCTCGACCACCCGGCCGCCCCGCCGGCACCGCATCCAGTCTGCACCCGACGAGAGCACGAGAGGTACCGGGCAAAGTGCCGGGCGGAGCTGGTAGATGAGCGCAGGGGAGGGAGAAGAAGGCAGAGGAGGGAGAGGAGGCGGAGAGGTGGCGACCCGGTCGGAGGAGAGAGCCGGGGTTGTCGGGGGCAGCGAGAGGCCAGGTCGCGGATCGGTGCATTCGGCTCTGGCGGGAAACAGGGTTGGTTGCGTTGACGGCGGTTCTGCTCGGTGCGCACGACTGGCGGTCGGGGACCGTGGGAACCGCGGCAGGGGTGACCGTGCAGGTCCCTCGAGCCTGCCGTCCTGCCTGGTAAGTTCTTCAGAGAACTCAGTCTCCGAACTATCCTCCCGTCCGTCCCTCCCTCTGCTCCCTTAAGCATTCCCTCGGAACACTCACCGGTCTTTTCATTGTCGAGCCGTTCCTCTTTCCTTGCTTTACTCTCTGTCCTACAGAGAACTCGTGCAGTCCGTGCTCTGACACCGGCAGCTCTCTGGACCCTTTAGCAGTGCGTGCGAGGAGTTCGGGGTTGTGGTCCGGGAGTTGCTGGTAGAAAGGGATAAAATTGCCGAGTCGTGTTTTGGCGTTTTAGCACTCGATGGTGATTTCACTGACCTCCGTTTTCTCTACCAACATTGTCCTGCTGCATGTGGGCTCTGCCTGCAGACACTGGCAGGGAGATAAAGAGGAAAAGCCTTCAGAATTGCTTTTTGCACTGGAGGTTGTTTCCCAGGACAAAGGGCACCGAAAGAGTCAGGACCACACGGAGAAGAATTTT
>NW_020885373.1:3122-11945 GCF_003945725.1 Corapipo altera
GAAAGTTGAGGGACTAAGTAAAGCAAGAGAGAAAAGAAAGTAGGAAATGGGAAATGCGGGCTGCAGCAGTACTCTGAAGGACAGAGAGTAACGCAAGGAAAGAGGAACGGCGGGTTCGAGGGACCTGCACGGCCACCCCTGCAGCGACACGCACGGTCCCCGGCCGCCAACCGTGCGCACCGAGCAGAACCGCGGCCAGCGCAACCAGCTCCGTTCTCCGCCAGGACCGAATGTGCCGATCCGCCGCCCGACCTCTCGCTGGCCCCGACAGTCCCGACTCTCTGCTCCCGCCGGGTCGCCTCCTCTCAGTCTCCTCTCCTTCCTCTGCCTTCCTCTCCCTCCCCTGCCCTCCTCAGACAGTTTCACCCCGACACTGTTCCCCTCAACCTACTGCAGATGTGTTAGTTCCAACATATCTAGTTCATTTGCAGAACAGGTGGCACCCCCCAAGGGCTGAGTTGCTTCCAGGTTCCGGGCATGGCAGCAAGAGCCCCAGGAGATACTGCCCCTACTGCCATGAACTGTCTGTGTGTGTGCAAGGGAAGGGTTCGTGTGTCTGAAAACCCTTGTGTGACTGAGTAGTGAGCCCCCACCAGGACACCACTGACTCTTGGCCAGTTGACCATCCACCAGGACCCCAGAGGTCATTTTCCAGTACTGCTATGCAACATGTCGTTCCCATTCTATCCGTACATCTGGGGTTACCCCATCCCAGGGACAGAATCTGGCACTTCCTCTTGTTGAACTTCCTCTGGTTGATGATTGCCCAAACCTCTGATTTGAGGTCTCTCTGCAGGGCCTCCCTCTTCCATGCGGCCCTAGAGTGTCACAATGTCCCCTTGATTCCAGGGGAATCTGCAGTGTCCAGTGTTCCCGGTGTTACATGAAGCCCCATATTGTCACAATGGCACTAAAATGAGAGAGGATCTCCTGCCTAAACGACTTAGTAAATCAGAAGTTTTATCTTAGAGAAAAATGATATCCTAATTCTTTTAAGACTACAATTCTTTTTAGGAGAGGGAATGTAAATGATACATGGAAACTAATAGAGAGTGTATCATATGCCCATCTTCAAGAAATTAGCTGACAGGTCTCAGAAAGCTTCTTTAATAAGAGATTGTTCTGTTAAGAAGAAAGTCAATTAAATATTGTTTAAGCAAATGGGGAGTTTTAGTTGGTCCTAGAACATGTCTTAGTTGGTCCTAGAACATGTCTTAGTTGGTCCTAGAACACGTCTTAGTTGGTCCGAGAACATTTAATTTAGGGATTAGAGGTCAGATAGATCAGTCAGAGATGGAACGAGGTCTGCTTAGCGAGAAGACCACTCTCCGAACATGACTGCCCCTCCAAGAAGAAATGGACGCTAGATGGTAGTATTGCTCCACGAATAAAATCCCAGATGCCATTCGACCCCAAAATCACAACCTGGCTTCTGAAGGGGGGCGGGGTCTTTCAAGTGTCACTGTCTTTATATTCCAAAATTTATACTGATTCTTTGATCCATGCATGGCAGAGTACCCCCATGAATCCCCAGCTGGCATCTTAAAGAAATGTTCGGTCCAATGGTTTCTGGTCATTGGGTTTAATTCTTTTGTTTTACCTCTTTGATTCCATGAAGTTCCAAAGATATCCCAGGGTTTGTTTAATTCCATGAAGTCCTGCATCTGAGTGCCCCTCAACCTGCTGCAGATGTGCTGGTTCCAGCACATCCAGTTCAGATGTGACTGGCTGTCCCCCGGTTCTCTGAGTAAGAGGAGCAGGAGGAGGGACACAGCAGAGCTCTTCTCACAGAGTCTGCATCTCCATGCAGTTCAAAGCAGGTGGGAGATGCCATGCCACGTCCAAACTTTCTCCGGGGAAGGTGCTTCTCCTATGCACTGCCTCGCCGTAGCACTGGTGCCACAGCCCCTGACAAAAGCCCAAAGTGGTCTTTGTCACCAGCAGAAGTGCTCCTGCTGCCAGCAGGGATGCTCCCCAGAACAGGCCAGGAGAAGCTGACCCAGACTTCTGAGCCCGGAGGGATGTTATGCTTTGCATGCCCATCGACCATTCTCAAAAGCATGTGCCCTGAAGGAAAATTCAGGAGTCTCCCCTGCCAGCAAAAGAGAAATCTGGAAGCTTAGGTTTTGTGGTGCAGTTGGTTTGTCAGCCTGGAGACTCAATGGGGAGAAAGAGCTTTCTGTGCTGGCGTCTTTGGTGTGGGAGGAATATTTGTTTGTATGCAATTTTGGGAGTCGGGCTGGCAATTAGGAGGCAGGGCTGAAAACAGGAAACAACAGCCCTAATCCGCAGGAAAGAAATCTTGGATGCTTTGGTTTTGTTGTGCAGTTGATGTGTCATTCTGGTTTGTCAGCCTGAAGACTCAATGGGGAGAAAGAGTTTCCGTGCTGGCATCATTGCTGTGGGAGGAATCTTCATTCATAGGTAATTTTGGGTGTCGGGCCAGCAGTTGGGAGGCAGGGCTGAAAACAGGAAGTGACAGCCTTTATCGCCAGTAAAGAAAGCCTGGAAGATTTGGCTTTGTGGTGCAGATGGTTTGTCAGCCTGGGGACGCCATAGGCAGCAAATGCTTTCTGTGCTGGCAACTTTAGTCAGGGAGGAATCTTTGTTTACATGCAATTTTGGAAGTCCATCTGGCAGTTGAGAAGCAGGTCTGAAAACAGAAAACGACAGCCCTTTTATCGAGGAATGAAAGCCTGGAAGCTTTGGCTTTGTGGTGCAGTTGGTTTGTCAGCGTGGAGACTCCATGGTGAGTAAGAGCTTTCTGTGCTGGCACCTTTGGTGTAGGAGGAATCTTCATCCATATGCAGTTTTGGGAATAGGGTTGGCAGTTGAGAGGCAGGGCTGAAAACAGGACACCACAGCCCTTATTGCCAGGAAAGAAAGACTGGAAGCTTTTGATTTGTGGGGCAGTGGGTTTGTTAGCCGGGTACCTTTGATGTGGGAGGAATGTTCATCCGTATGCAATTTTGGGCGTCTGGCTGGCATTTGGGAGGCAGGGCTGAAAACAGGAAACAACAGCCCTAGTGGCCAGGAAAGAAAGCCTGGAAGCTTTTGCTTTTCCTTGCAGTAGATTTGCCAGCATGGAGACTCCTTGGGCAGCAAGAGATTTCTGTGTTGGCCCCTTTGGTGTGGGAGGAATCTTCGTCCGTATGCAATTTTGTGAGTCTGGTTGGCATTTGGGTGGTGGGGCTGGAAACAGGAAACAACAGCCCTTATCGCAAGGAAAGAAAGCCTGTAAACTTTTGCTTTGTGGTTCAGAGGGTTTGTAAGCCTGGAGACTCCTTGGGCAGCAAGAGCTTTTTGTGCTGATACCTAACCCTGACCCTAACCCTAACCCTAACCCTAAACCCTAACCCTAACCTTAATCTGGAAAAATGGGGGAAAATGAGGAAAAATGTGGGAAAAACGGGAAAAATCTGGGACAATGGGGAAAAAAAGGAGAAATCCAGGAAAATCTGGGAAAAAATGAGGGAAAATGGGGAAAAAATGGGGAAAAAATGGGGGGAAATGTGGGAAAATGGAGAAAACTGAGGAAAACATGCAGAAAAATGGGGAAAAATCTGGGAAAATGTGGAAAAATGTGGAAAAAATCTGGGAAAATGTGGAAAACATGGGGAAAAATGTGGGAAATTCTGGGAAAAATGAGGAAAAATGCAGGAAAATGGGGAAAAGTCGGGGAAAATCCAGGAAAAATGTGGAAAAAATGGGGGGAAATGAGGGAAATTCTGGGGGAAAATGGCGGGAATTGGGGAAAAATGGGAAAAAATCCAGGAAAATGGGGGGGAAAATGGGGAAAAATCTGGGAAAATGGGGGGAAACCGGGGAAAAATCTGGGAAAATCCAGGAAAAATGTGAGAAAAATCTAGGAAAATGTGGAAAAAAATGAGAAAAAATCTGGGAAAATCTAGAGGAAGATGGGGGAAAATCTGGGAAAATGTGGGAAAAATCTGGGAAAATGGGGGAAAATGGGAAAAAATCTGGGAAAATCCGGGACAATGGGGAAGAAATGGGAAATTCCGGGAAAATGGGGAAAAAATGGGGAAAAAATCTGGGAAAATGGGGAAAAAATGGGAAAAAAATCTGGGAAAAAAATCTGGGAAAATTGGGGGAAATGGGAAAAAATCTGGGAAAATCAGGAAAAATCTGGGAAAATGGGGAAAAATTCAGGAAAATGTGGGAAAATGGTGGAAAATCTGGGAAAAATGTGGAAAAATGTGGAAAAAATGGGGAAAATGTGGAAAAACTGGGTTAAATTGGGAGGAACTGGGAGAAACTGGGTCAGAGGGAAAGGGCCGTTGGTATGGAAATGTGAGCGCACCCCTCCCCGACCCGGCCCAGGACCCGCGGGGGGGGAACTGGGTTAAACTGGGACATACTGGGAGGCACTGGGGGGGATACAGGGAGCTACTGGGAGCTACTGAGGAGGTCACTGGGGTTATTGGGATGGTCACTGGGGTTACTGGGAGTTACTGGGAGCTACTGCGGGGGTTACTGGTGGGGGGGGTTACTGAGGGTGGGGGAGGGGCAGGAGAGGACCTCAAGGGTAGGGGAGAGGCAGGGAGGGACCTTGAAGGTGGGGGAGGGGCAGACAGGTCCCTGAGGGTGGGGGAGGGGCCCAGAGGGTCCCTAAGGGTGGTGGAGGGGGAGAAGGGGCCCCAAGGTTGGGGGAGGGGCAGGAGGGTGCCTGAGGGTGGGGGAGGAGCAGGAGAGGACCCCGGGGGTTGGGGAAGGGGCAGAAGTGTCCCTAGGGTGGGGGAAGGGCAGGAGGGTCCCTGAGGGTGGGGGAGGGGCAGGAGGTTACCCCAAGGGTGGGTGAGAGGCAGGAGGGACCCCGAGTGTGGAGGAGGGGCAAAGAGGGTCTCCGAGGGAGGGGGAGTGGCAGGAGAGTCTCTGAGGGTGGGGGAGGAGCCCTGAGGGTCCCTGAAAGTAGGGGAGGGTCAGGAGAGGATCCCGAGGGTAGGGGAGGGGCAGGAGAGGATCCCGAGGGTGGGGGAGGGGTCCTTAAGGGTGGGGGGAGGGGCTGAAGGTGGGTCCATCCTTGGGAGGGGACACATCCACCCAAAAACCAGTAAGTTCCAGCTGAGTTCTGCCTTAACTGGTCCTTACTGGTCCCACCATCCCATTCCCCATTCCAGTGAACCATACTGATCCATACTGGTCTATACCAGTCTATACTGGTCCATGCTGGTCTGTATTGGTCTGTACCGGTCTGACCTTGATGGAGATGCTGAAGTGCCCCCAACCCCCTTAACTGGTCCTTACTGGTCCCACCGCCCTGTTCCCCATTCCAGTGACCCATACTAGTCCATACTGGTTTATACAGGCCTATACTGGTTTATTCTGGTCTATACTGGTCTATACTGGTCTGACCTTGATGGAGATGCTGAAGTGCCTCCAACCCCCTTAACTGGTCCTTACTGGTCCCACCGCCCCGTTCCCCATTCCAGTGACCTATACTGGTTTATACTGGTTTATTCTGGTCTATCCTGGTTTATACTGGTCTATACTGGTCCATACTGGTTTATACTGGTCTATACCAGTCTATACTGATCTATACTGGTCTGTACTGCTCTGACTTTGATGGACATGCTGAAGTGCCCCCAACCCCCTTAACTGGTCCTTACTGGTCCCACCGCCCCGCTCCCCATTGCAGTGACCCATACTGGGTTGGTGGCGGCGAGAACCCCAGCAGGAGCCAGGCAGGGTCTTCCTGCCATTGGATGAGTGCTGTGTGAGGTCAGGGCTGCTCCCAGATCCAGATCACACCAGCATGTTTCCAAGAGCCCTGTAAAATAGGAAGGGCAAAGCACAATTATTAGGAAGGAAAGGAGCTTTTCTGAGTCAGTGTTTTCAGTTTCCTACTCCTGAGGAATCTGGGGGTTGAGAAATGGAGCTCTCATGTTGGACAAGTCACTGAGACTCCTGAGCTGTAACTTGGAATGCACAGTGCTTCTGCAAGCAACTTCCTAACGTGCTTTCGGCCTCTGCTCTGCTTTTGACAGAAGCAGCATCACTTCTGCTGGACCCATCTGTTTTTTCTTTATCTGCCCTTTTCCACCTGCAAAAAGAAAAGTTGCCCAGTCAGTGCCCTGCAAACAGGCAGGTTTCTCTCAGGCCAAAGTGAGTGCACAGACATTTGGATGGAGTGCTGACAGGGAAGTCATGAATGGATTTCTGATGTTGAGTCTACTGTTTTAAAATCAGAAAATGTGGTGTTGAAGTCATCATTAGCCTTCGAGAGGGAAACAGGAGAAAAATCGGATAAACTTGTTGCTAAAAATGTCCTGTTTTCAGACCAACCTCCTGAATGCCAGCCACACTCACAAAATTGCCTTCGGACAAAGATTCATCACAGAAGAAAGGTGATAGCTCAGAAAGTTCTTACTGCCCAAGGAGTCTCCAGGCTTACAAACCCTCTGAACCACAAAGCAAAAGTTTACAGGCTTTCTTTGCTGGCCATAAGGGCTGTTGTTTCCTGTTTCCAGCCCCACCACCCAAATGCCAGCCAGACACAAAGTTGCATACGGACGAAGATTCCTCCCACACCAAAGGGGCCAACACAGAAATCTCTTGCTGCCCAAGGAGTCTCCACGCTGGCAAATCTACTGCAATGAAAAGCAAAAGCTTCCAGTCTTTCCTGGCGATAAAGGCTGTTGTTTTCAGCCCTGCCTCCCAAATGCAAGCCAGACACCCAAAACTGCATGTGGACGAAGATTCCTCCTAGATCAAAGGTATCAAAACAGAAAGCTCTTGCTGCCCAAGTAGTCTTCAGGCTGACAAACCCACTGCACCACAAATCAAAAGTTTATAGGCTTTCTTTCTTGGCAATAAGGGCTGTTGTTTCGTGTTTTCAGCCCTGCCTCCCAACTGCCAGCACGACTCCCATAATTGAATACGGATGAAGATTCCTCCCAGATCAAAGGTAGCAGCCTAGAAAGCTCTTGCTACTCATAGACTCTGCAGCCTGGTTCACCAACTGCACCAAAAAGTGAAAGCTTCCAGTCTTTCTCTCCTGGCGAGAAGGGCTGTTCTTTCCTGTTTTCAGCCCTGCCCCCTAGCTGCCAGCCCTACTTCCAAAATTGCACACAAACGAATATTCCTCTCAGAACAAAGGTGTCAGCACAGGAAGCTTTTCCTGTTCATGGAGTGCCCAGCCTGGCCCACCAACTGCAGCACAAAGCAAAAGCTTGCGGGCTTTCTTTCCCGGGGATAAGGACTGTAGTTTCCTGTTTTAAAACCTGCCTCCCGACTGACCGCTCAACTCCCAGAATTGCATACAGACAAAGATTTCTCCAACAGCAAAGGTGACAGCACAGAAAGCTCTTGCTGCCAGTGGAGTCCCCAGGTTGCCTGACCCATTGCCATACAAAGTCAAAGCTTTCAGCCTTTCTTTCCTGAGGATAGAGGCTGCTGTTTCCTGTTTTCAACCCTGCCTAATAACTGCCAGCCTGACTCCCAAAATCACATAGAAACAAAGATTCCTGCCACACCAAAGGTGCAAACACAGAAAGCTGTTTTTGCATGCTGACCATGGAGTGCCCAGGTTGGCCCACCAATTGGACCACAAAGGCAAAGTTGCAGGTTTTCTTTCCTCGGGATAAGGGCTTCTGTTTCCTATTTTCAACTGTTCCTCCCAACTGTGAGCCCCAACCCCAAAACTGCATACAAAGATTCCTCCCTCACCAAAGATGCCAACACAGAAAGCTCTTGCTGCCCATGGAGTGCCCAGGCTGGCCCACCAAGTGCATCACAAAGACAAAGCTTGCAGGTTTTCTTTCCTGGGGAGAAGAGCTGTTGTTTCCTGTTTTCAGAGCTACTTCCCAACTGCCAGCCTGACTCCCAAAATTGCATACAAAGATTCCTCCCACACCAAAGGTGCCAGCACAGAAAGCTCTTGCTGCTCTTTGAGTCCCCGGGCTGACACTCCAACTGTACCACAAAGCCATAGCTTCCAGTCTTCCTTTCCTGGGGACAAGGGCTGCTGTGTCCTGTTTTCAGCCCTGCCTCCCAACTGCCTGCCCTACTCCCAAAATTGCATATGGACCAATATTCCTCCAACACCAAAGATACCAGCACAGAAAGCTCTTGCTTCACATGGAGTCTCCAGGCTGACAAACCCAACTGCACCCCAGAACCAAAGGTTCCAGTCTTTCTTTCCTGGTGATAAGGCCTGTTGTTTCCTGTTTTCAGATTTGCCTCCCAATTGACAGCTTGACGCCCAAAATTGCATGCAAACAAAGATTCCTACCACACCAAAGGTGCCAGCACAGAAAGCTCTTGGTTCCCAAGGAGTCTCCATGCCGACAAATCCAACTGAAACAAAAAGCCATAGCTTTCAGACCTGCCTACCAAATGCCAGTCACACTCTCAAAATCATACGAAGATTCCTCCCACAGCAAAGGTGCCAGCACAGAAACCTTTGCTGCTCATGAAGTGCCCAGGCCGAAACACCAACTGCAGTACAAAGGCAAAACTTCCAGGTTTTCTTTCCTGGGGATAAGGGCTGTTGTTTCCTGTTTTCAGCCCTGCCTCCCAACTGCCAGCCCAACTCGCAAAACTGCATACGGATTAAGATTTCTCCCAGAACAAAGGTGCCAGCAGAGGAAGTTGTTGTTTTTCATGGAGTTCCAAGCCTGGCCCGCCAAGTGCACCACAAATCCAAAGCTTCCAGTCTTTCTTGCCTGACGTAATGATTGTTGTTTCATTATTCAGCCCTGCCTGCCAACTGACAGCCCGACTCCCAAAATTGCATACGGACGAAGATTCCTCCCACACCAAAGGTGCCAGCACAGAAAGCTCTTGCTGCCCATGGAGTCCCCA
>NW_020885373.1:11955-12754 GCF_003945725.1 Corapipo altera
GCCAAACCAAAGGTGCCAGCACAGAAAGCTCTTGCTGCCCATGGAGTGCTCAGGCTGGCCCACTAAGCGCACCACAAAGCCATAGCTTCCAGTCTTTCTTTCCTAGGGATAAGGGCTGTTGTTTCCTGCTTTCAGACCTACCTCCCAACTGCCAGCCCAACTCCCAAAGTTTCATACGGATGAAGATTCCTACCACACCAAAGGTGCCAGCACAGAAAGATCTTGCTATTCATGAAGTGCCAAGCCTGGCCCACCAACCGCGACAAAAGCCAAAGCTTCTAGTCTGTCTTTCCTGGGGATAAAAACTGTTCTTTCCTATTTTCAGCCCTGCCTCCCAACTGACAGCTCGACTCCCAATGTTGCATACAAACAAAGATTCCTCCCACATGAAAGATACATGGAGAGAAAGCTCTTGCTGCCCATGGAGTTCTGCAGGCTGACTAAACAACTGCATAACAAAGCCAAAGCTCCCAGTCTTTCTTTCCTGGCGATTAGGGCTGTTGTTTCCTGTTTTCAGCCCTGCCTCCCACCTGCCAGCCCTACTCCCAAAATTGCATACAAATGAAGATTCCTCCCAGAAGAAAAGTGCCAGCACAGAAAGTTATTGCTGCTCATGGAGTGCCCAAGCTGGTCCACCAATTGGACCACAAAACCGAAAGCTTCCAGGCTTTCTTTTCTGGCAGTAAGGTCTGCTGTTTCCTGTTTTCAACCCTGCCTCCCAACTGCTGGCCCAAATCTCAAAATTGCATACAAACAAAGATTCCTTCCACACGAAAGGCACCAGCACATAAAGCTCTTG
>NW_020885373.1:12764-17445 GCF_003945725.1 Corapipo altera
CCCACACCAAAGGTGCCAGCACAGAAAGCTCTTGCTGCCCATGGAGTGCCCAGCCTGGCCCACCAAGTACACCAGAAAGCCAAAGCTTCCAGTGTTTCTTGCCTGGTGTAATGGTTGTTGTTTAATTTTTCGGATCTGCCTCCCAACTGATAGCCCAACTCCCAAAATTGCATACAAACAAAGATTCCTCCCACATCAAAGATGCCAGCACAGAAAGTTCTTGCTGCTCATGGAGTGCCCAACCAGGCCCACTAACTGCACCAGAAAGCCAAAGTTTCCAGGCTTTCTTTTCTGGGGAGAAGGGGTATTATTTGGTGTTTTCAGCCATGCACCAATAATGGGAGTCCGATTCCCAAAATTGCATATGGACGAATATTCCTCCGACACCAAAGGTGCCAGCAAAGAAAGTTCTTGCTACCCATGGAGTGCCCAGGCTGAAACAGCACAAAGCCAAAGCTTGCAGGCTATCTGGGCTGTTGTTTGCTTTTTTCAGCCCTGCACTCAAACTGTCAGCCCGACTCCCAAAATTGCTTATGGAGGATGATTCTTCCCAGACCAAAGATGCCAGCAAAGAAAGTTCCTGCTACCCATGGAGTACCCAGGCTGGCCCACCAACTGCCCCACAAAGCCAAAGCTTCCAGGCTTACTTTGCTGGGGAGAAGGGCTGTTGTTTGCTTTTTTCAACCCTTCGCTTATTCTGCCTGCCTGAGTCCCAAAATTCCATATGGAGGAAGATTCCTCCCAGACCAAAGATGCCAGCAAAGACACAGGGACATTGGTGACATCATTGAGGACAAGGGTGCCACCCCTGGGGACAAAAGTGACATCACACAGACATTGGTGAGAACCTTGAGGGCACAGGTGCCACCCCTGGGGACATCAGTCACATCACAGGGACATTGGTGACATCATTGGGAACACCGGTCGAGACAGAGTCATGCTGCAGTAAAAGAGGTGGAATTTTATTTTGAGAGAGAAGGAGGGAAATAGGGGACTGTTGGGTGCTGGAAGAGCATTAGGAGAGTATTGGGAGATGCCAAATTTGTGGGGGACTCACAGTGACAGGCAAGTCTTCAGAAAAGCACCAGATCAAGCATCTGGATCTTTTTGTCTTATTTGAGGTCTTCTTCCTACATTTAACATGCTGAGCACTCCAGATACCCCTTTCTCTAACCTTCCCTTCCATGTCTCAAAAGCCTGCCCCTTATCAAGGGGCTTTTTGGCCAAAGGGATTCCCCACCAGTGTCCAGGACCATGTTCCCTGTTTCTCACAATTGGTCAACTTACCCTTGCAGTTCTCCGCCTGTATTTTGGATCATTTCTGTCATGCTGCTCACTGCAGCACTGCCAGGGAGCATCAGCCTTTGGTTTTTCCAGAGTTGTCGGTGTACGATCCGAGCGCTCTGGAAGTTTAAGTCTAAGGGCTGTAGTGTGTCAGCCCTCTGGCCTGAAGGCAGGGACAGGCATTTAGCACTTCTGTGGCACAGCTGCCCTTCGCAACAGTATTTCCATCCTACCAAGGGGTCTCCTCGGGGTAGTGCCTGAAGTTTTAGTTCTTCTTGTAAGTCCTCTCTCAAGAACATATTGAGGAGTAAAAACACCAGTGAACCTCTCAAGAGTGGCACTGTGTTAGGGGAAAGAACTCAGCAGTGTCTGTGCACTTCCAGGCTCCTGGGAGAGACATGAAGGACCACCAGGGCAGGGTGTGATCTATTGCCATGTGCACTGGAAAACTCAGGTCAACTCCCCAGGGCATGCATCCCAGACCTGCCAACCGCTCTTGGTTGGCACTCACAGTAGAACCACTACTTCCAGCACTGGCTTCTCACCCAGCCCACAGAGGTTCTTTAGCCTTCCCTGGAGAGACACGGAAGGACTAAACAGGCTGTCTCTGCTTGCATTGCACAGATAAGTCTTGAGCTCACACCTGGTGTTGGTGTGGGGAAATGACCTTGAGCAAGTACAAATGCCATCAGCCTCCTGGGGGGGCCTTGAAGTTATGTGGGACAAAGGGTGTCTCGGTGTCACATTGCATTTACAGTACTAAACCCTAGCCCCTGGATGCAGCTCTGGGATGTGCTTCTGTGGACAGAGCTCCCCGTGTCCATCCCTCAGGCTGTGTGGCATCTCTGATAGTGGCAGAGCAGGTGGCGCCCCAAAAGGCTGAGGTGCATCCAGGCTCCGGGCATGGCAGCAGGAGCCCCAGGAGATACTGCCCCTGCTGCCATGAACTGTCTGTGTGTGTGTGCAAGGGAAGAACTCGTGTGTCTGAAAACCCTTGCGTGACCAAGCGGTGAGCCCCTGTCAGGGGACTTGAAGACTCTTGGCCAACTGGCCATCCACCAGGACCCCAGAGGCCATTTTCCAGCACTGTTACGCAGCATGTCATTCCCAGTCTGTCTGTACATCCGGAGTTGCCCCATCCCAGGGACAGAATCCGGCAGAAGCTCACTTCTTCCAAATGTATAAAAATCTGTTGTTTTTCTTTGCTCAGCAGAATGCACGGGCGGGCGAAACCCCCTGTACCCCCGGCCGTAATAAGAGTGCACTTTACATATTGTTTAAGGATTTCTTTGAATCAGTCTCTGTGTTTAAAAATACAAAGGGCCCTTTGGTCTTTTTTTTTTTCTGAGATCCTTTACCCAAGACCTTTCTTTGAATTTCAGGGACAGTTCTGTGTGCAGGGATAGATAGGAAAAGACTCCTGGCATGGTAGATCTTCCAGGAAGCACCAGTACTTGGTCTTCCACAGCTGCTCTCTTTAACTTCCACCCTCTGATCTGATCCACCTCTGATTGCTGGTGTAAAGCCTGAGTGCTCTGCCAGCTTGGTCACAGTTCTGCTGTGTGTCACTCCTGCAGTGCAGGCAGGGACAGGCCATGGGCACTGCTGGGACAGAACCAAGCTCCAAAAGGAAAGGGGATCTCCTCAGGGCAATGTCTGAAGGCTCAAGTGTTCTTTCAAAGTTGCTACCAAGAACAACCTCCAGGAAGTTTCCTGCTGCATAAAGCACCACTGAAGAGCTGAATTTGGTGACTGTACAGGATGGGGGCACACAGCCCTGTCCCTTCCACAGGGAGACCAGGCCTCCATGAATACTCTCGAAGGACCAACAGTGACCAAAATAGTCTGATCTGTGACCCTATTTTCTGGGCCCCCCTGCTCAAGGGGCCCCAGTGCACTCATCACAGACCAGTCCCTTGCAATCACTGTTCCCAGCACTGGTCTATCTCTCCACCTCATAAGCATTGTTTGTCCCCCTCGGAGAAACATCAAATGAGCATATTTGCACTGTAAAGAAGAGAGTTAAGCATTCACACTGTGTGTGTGTGTGTGTGTGTGTGTGTGTGTGTGTGGAGAGAGGAATCAGAGTGAGCACAAACGCCATCAGCTACTTCTAGAGAGGCCAGGAAGGACAATGTCTTGAGATTGTGATGGATAAGGAGGCTATAAAAATTTAGGTTGCAAGGTCAAAGAATTTATTAAAGCCACAAGTAAGCAAAACGGCTAGCCGGGCGACCAAAGGAAACCTCGTGTTCCTGCCGCGGTCCACAAGAGAGAACAGCAAAGAGCACTTCTTATACCCCTCTACAATCACCTCCCCCCAGTGTCACGTCATTCGTCCATTGGCTCGGGTTCGCAGGCTAAGTCCTGTTTGGATCCTCTTTCACGAGCTGATTCCAGGTTGGTTCCTCTTTTCGCGGGCCAGCTTGTTACCAAGGGACATCAGCCAATAGTCCGATAGTTGGTGATGTCCATAGGTCGTGATGCTGGAATTTTCCACTGGAGGTGACGGTTGCCTGACCCGATCCTCGTGGTCGACCCCTCCCAGCAGGTTCCATCTTGCCCTCTATTAATACACTTAGAGCATGCATTTCCAACACAGCAAAATATAAAATGTCAAATCATCATTGCGTTGTGGTTTGTTATTCCGCAGCTTGACAAGTCTTGTGGTTAAGGTATTACATAACATTCAAACTTGTGATTTTTAACAAAAAACAATATAGCATAAGCACTTAACACAACTTATAACTTCATTAACCCTTTTAACTTGATCTGCAAATTTTTCTCTGGTTACCTATAACAAGATCACTTCATTTTGAGAGTCACATCCCCTTGGAAACACTTCAGCAGGGTCTGCTGAGGGGTCTTCATGTTGTTGGCTGAGATCCCCCTGACAAGGGCACTCAAATCACCCTCTGATATTGTGAATCTTTACCTGAAGGATCTCATTACAAGATGTCACAGACTGGTTGGACACAAGGGTCTCGACTTTCCTGGGGGCACTGACGGGCAAAAATCTAAACTCCCTGCTTTTGGGTGGCATTAAATTGCTGCAGCGAAGCATGGTTGTCAAGGATAATGTGCTGCAAAAATACAAATCTCTGCCTTTCCAGGCTGGGAAAGACTTGGTTCAAAGGTTTCAGAAAGTTAAGGAGAAAATTGTGGTATGCATGGAACAATGTCAGGCTAAGCAGAAATGTAAGGAAGGAAATGGTAAAGGTACAATTTGTGTAGTGTTATAAGCCTGTTTGTGTTGTGCACAAGAAGAAGCTAAAAATTCACCTGCTTCTGAATAGATTTCTGATGTTGAGTCTACTGTTTTGAAATCAGAAATGTGGTGTTGAAGTCATCGTTAGCCTTTGAGAGGGAAACAGGAGAAAAATCGGATAAACTTGTT
>NW_020885374.1:0-17388 GCF_003945725.1 Corapipo altera
CCAGGGAGATGGCCAGGAAGAGCCAGAAGTGCAGGAGCTGCAGCTCCCGCCTGTCTGTGAATGCCAGGAGGAGGAACTAGGTGAGGGAGCTGCTCTTGGACATCTGTTGTTTCTTAGCCTAGGACCTGTTCAAAAAAGGAAAGGACAGGGAACAGTTAAGACAGACCTCTGTGAAAGAGCAACTTCATTTCTAAAAGAAATCGATTTTTCAAATGTCACAAAATGCACTACCAAAGAATCAGTTTTGCTCTGCTGCAGTGGGACGTGGAATTTTTTGGTAGAGCTCTCAAACACACAAACAATGTCAGACATAACATACCTTGAGTACAAAAGTTCCATCTCTACAGTAATGACTCAGAAGAGCTGGGGCTGCAGAGCAGAAGCTTAGTCTGAAGTTAGAATAATTGTACCTGTGTTTTCTATTTTTACCATCACATCTGGGGAAGGTTCTTTTCCACTGCAGGAATCCTCATTTCTATGGCCCAGCACACAGTGCCCAGCAGAGCTGCAGGGAAGGGCCCCCAGAGCTGCCTGAACAGCCCCTCCCCCAGGCCTTGGGGACACTTGCCACCCACTCCCTGCCCAGGGCTCTGCTACCTGGAGCTGTCCCTGCCAGCAGCTGCTTCCCTGGGCCGAGGGCTGAAAAAGTGACACTGATGCATCTATAAGACAGTTTTGATGTCTGACACTCTCAGGTTCAATCTCCTCTAATCTAACAGAGTTCATGTTTCAGTGTCTCCTCCTGTGCTCACAGATTGATTTTCCTGTCGCAGTCAGCACCCAGACAACCCAGAGTACAACACTGAAAGAACTGGTTCATTCTCTTGAAGGTACCCCCTGTCTGTCTGTGCCTCTTGCAAATACCTTCTGAGAAATTTCCTGCTTTGATCCGGAGCTGTGACCAGCCCTCATCCCTGCAGCCCACTTTGGAGATCAGAAGGACTCTGCCCTGCTCTGCCCTCCCAGAAGCTGTTCCTTCCTCACAGCCCTTCTCCCCCAGCCCCGTGGTAGCTCCTTGGCCGGGCTGAGAGCTGAGCCTGGTAGGCAGCAGAGTCCCTGCCCCAGCACACAGAGCCCTGGGGGCAGGACCCTGCTCTGCCCCACAGCCCTGGGCACCCCTGGCTGCACCCCCACCTTCCCACCCCACAGCCAGCCCTGCCACAGGGAACCTTCTGGCCCTGGGCCTCTGAGGGGGCAGCAGCAAGTCCTGCTCTGCACCAACTTCTCCTGCTGCACCCCAGCAAATCCAGCAGAGCCATCCTGACAGCTCCTGCCACTGCTGCCATTTGGCAGCTGGGAGAGGCACTTGCAGCAACTCACCTGCACTGCTCTGCAGCCACAGCCTGACCGTGGCAAAGGGCTGGCAAGGTTCCTGCCCTGAGCAGTTCTGCCCTGTCCTCCCACCCCAGGATCCCTTTAACCCCCATGCTCACTTCTTCTCTCTGCCCTTGCTGCCTGCAGCTCCTGCCCTGCTCTGCCATATGGCCACTTCCCATGCACTGCAGCAACTGGGAGAGTCCTGCTGAAAGATCCTAGAAGCTGTGGGATGTGGCAGCTTTAGGAGATGCCTCCAGGAAGGCAAGTTGAACTTTCCTACAGCCAGAGAATTCTTCCTTCAAATCCTGAGAAGGTTTCTCGTGTAGTGAGAGCTCAGTCACCTCCCAGCCCAGGCTGCCTCTCATCTCTCTGCCTTCTCTCCTGTGCCCTGGGTGCTGCAGGCAGTGCCCTCAGCCCTGCTGGGCTGTGCAGAGGAGCTGCTCCTGACCAGAGCCGACTCTTTGAAACTCTTCTTGCTTGCCAGGAGCTCCCTGTGTGCCAGGAGCCTGGCCCAGCTCAGCAGCACAGCAACAGCCCCAGGCAGCCCTTGCTCTGCCCCTCTGGGCTCCCTCCAGCTGTCCCTGGGGCTCCAGGGGAACCTGCTGGCACACAGCTGAAGGAAATAATGATGTGCCTTCTCTCAGCTGGGCACAGACACTTCTTTCAGCAGGGTCATTTCTCTAAACAGAGAGAAAGTTCAAGAGTCCCCTTTTCAAGTCCCATCATTAGACAGGAAACCCAGACATCGCCCAGGAAGGATCTCCTTCACCTGCACTGAGGGAAGGGACTCAGCTGAGTCAACAGAGGTGTCTCCTTGTGGCTCTGCAGACCTGGGGCCACAAGGACACTCAGCTCCCTCCACTACCCCCATGGGCTGGGATTCCTCCTGCCCCACTTCAGTGGGCCCAAAACAGGCCCTTGCAGGTGACTCCTTGTCCCTGCTCCCATGGGAATGAAGGAAGACCAAAGCCAGGAGTGACCTGCTGGGACACAAAGCCCTGGTTCCTTCTGAGGGGCCAGAGGTGACCGAGATTCCTGCTGGAAACTGCAGGCTCCAATGGAGCAGTTCCTAGGGACAGGGCAGCAGCTGTGGGATCTCCTTGGAGGCTACTGGGACATTGCTTTGGGCAACTTCAGTGGCAGAAGGTGCCCACATGTAGGACAGAGGAACCTGTCACTGTTCCTTCTGTCCAGGGCAGCCCCTAGAGGTGCTCAGGTGACCAAATGGAGTCAGGTGGCACAGGGAGAGAGGTCTCTCTCCTCTTCTTTATCAGGGTATTTTCTACATCTCCTCAGAGTACAATGGCAGTTGTCTCCTGGACATCCCTTCACTGCTGAACCTAATTGAGGGCAACTGAGCCTGGATTTAACAGCCAAAGAGGGGCCTGTAGTGCCAGGGGAGGTGCCAGGGCTCTGCAGCACAAGTGCAGCAGCTGCCCTGGACAGCACAGGGCCTGTGCAGGGACCCCGTCCCCATTCCCAGCAGTTGTGGGACAGGCACCACCCAGGGCTCCTCAGACCCACTGGGTGCCTTTGGGGCAGGGAGTGAATCCCAGCCTTGCAGGGACACAAAGGGTGGGAGAGATGGCCAAGGAGACACAGGAGAGAAAGAGCAGGAGAGAGGTGTCCTCAGCGGGAAGGAGCTTCTGGGACCTGTGGAGCTGCTCTAGGGGATGAACAAATTGGGTGAAGTTTTGTGGGTGAGGGTGAGAGGAGAGACTGGTTTGGGTGACATTGTGGAGTGAGACAAAGAGCCCATTGAAGTTGGCTTTGATAACCCTGGAATTCACTGGAAAGGCCCCATGACAGGATGCAAAGAGTCCCAGAGGTTTGTGCAGGGTCTTGGTTCAAGACAGCCCTTGGGACACAGGCCTTTAGAGCACAGCTGGGAGGTTGGTGGACAACAGGGAGGCTGCATCTGCATCTGCTTCTGTCCAAGAGGAGCCAAGAGGTTACCATAGTAACTGACCTTAGCGATGGGAATATATGGTGTTTGCTATGGTAACTGACCATAGCAATGGGAATGTGTGATGGTTGCCATGGTATCTGACCGTAGCAATGCAACTGCATGGTGCTTGCCATGGTAACTGACTGTGGCAACAGGAATGTGTGATTGTTGCCATGGTAACTCACCATAGCAATGCAACAGTATGATGGTTGCCATGGTAATGGAAATGCATGATGGTTCCCATAGCAACCAACTGTACCAGTAGGTAGTATGATGTTTGCCATGGTAACTGACCTTAGTAATGGGAATGTGTGATGGTTGCCATGGTAACTCACTGTAGCAATGAGAATGTATGGTGGTTGCCATGGTAACTGACCATAGCAGTGGGAAGTATGATAGTTGCCATGGTAAGCAACCATAGCAACTTGACTGTATGATAGTTGCCATGATAACCCACCGTAGCAATGGGAATGTGTGATGGTTGCCATGATAACCCACCGTAACAATGGGAATGTGTGATGGTTGCCATGGTAACTCACCGTAGCAACCGGAATGTATACTGGTTGCCATGGTAACTGACTGTAGCAACGAGAGTGTGTGATGGTTGCCATGATAACCAAATGTAGCAATGGGAATGTATGATGGGTGCCATGGTAACTCACTGTGTCAAATAGAATGTATGCTGGTTGTCATGGCAACTGACTGTAGCAGTGGGAAGTATGACAGTTGCCATGGTGACCGATCGTAGTGATGGGAATGTATGATGGTGGCCACGGTAACTGCCCATGGCAATGGGAATGTATGCTGTTGCCATGGTAACTGACCATAGCAGTGGGAAGTATGATGGTTGCCATGGTAACCGACTGTACTAGTTGGAAGTATGATGGTTGCCATGGTAACTGAGTATAGCAGTGGGATATATGATGGTTACCATGGTAACTGACCATAGCAATGGAACTGTATGATGGTTGCCATGGTAACCGACCATATCAATAAGAATGTATGATGATTGCCATGGTTACTGACCATAGCAATGGGAATGTATGCTGGTTGCCATAGCAACTGACTGTACCAGTGGGAAGTATGATGGTTGCCATGGTAACTGACCGTAGCAACGGGAATGTATGCTGTGACTCATGGCTGGGCCAGGGGCTCTCCAGCTGCCCCTGCCCTGGCCTGTGACAGGCTGTGACAGGCTCCTTTGGTTGAAAGAGGCCCTGTAGTGTCCCAATGGCCTCTTGATTCTGTGAGGTTCTGCAGTGTCCCAGGGCTCCCCTGATTCCATGAGGCTCCACGTGTCACAGTAGCCACTTGATTCCATGTGTTTGTGCAGTTCCCCAGGATTCCTTTTGTTCCATGAGGCCCCACATGTCATGATGACCCTTGATTCCATGAGGTTCCTCAGTGGCACAGTGGTCCCTTGATTCCATGAGATTCTGCAGTTTGCCAGGGTCCCTTTTGCTCCAGAAGGCTCTACAGTGTAACGATGACCCCTCGATTCCATAGGATCCTTAAAAAAGGTCTTGGGCTCCTTTGGTTCCATAAGGCACTGCATGGCACGCTGGACTCTTGATTCCATGAGTCCCCAAAGTTTCACAATGGCCCCTGGATTCTGTGAGGTTCTGCAGTGTCCCAGGGTCCCTTTGGCTCCATGAGGCTCTGCACTGTGATAAGGGCCTCTTGATTCCATGAGGTTCTGCAGTGTTCCAGGTTTCCTTCAGTTCCATGTGGCCCTGACATGTCACAATGGACCCTTGAAACCATGAGGTTCCACAGTCTCCAAGGGCATTTTTGTTCCACGAGGCCCTGCAGTGTCCCAAGGGCTGCTTGATTCCATGTGGTTGCACAGTGTCACAAAGTGTTTCCACAAGGGTCTGCAGTGTCTCATTGTTCCCACTGTTCCATGAGGTTCTGCAGTGTCACAATGGCCCCTTCATTCCATGAGGTTCCACAGTGTCCCTAGATTCCTATGGTTCCATGAGGTCCTGCCTTGTCAGACTGGGCCCTTGATTCTCTGAGGTTCCACAGTGTAACAATGGCCCCTTGGTTCCCTGAGGTTCTAAAATGTTTCTGGGTTCCTGTGCTTTCATGAGGGCCCCTTGGTTCCATGAGCATCCAGTGTCCCAGTTTTCCTTTGCTTCCATGAGGCCCTGGAGTGTCACAATGAGCCCTTGGTTCCATGAATTCCAGAATGTCTTGGAGTTCCTTTGGTTCCACTGGGAACTGCATGTCCAAATGTTCCCTCATTACTGGGATGTTCTCCACAATTCCTTTAGTTCCTTGAGGCTCTGTAATGTCACAATTGGTCCTTGACTCCCCAGCGTTTCAAAAACTCCCAGGGTTCCTTTGGCTCCATGAGGCCCTGTAGTGTCACAATGGTCCCTTGTTTCCATGAGGTTCCACAGTGTCCCAGGATTCATTTTTTCCATGAGGCCTTGGACTTTCACTATGGATCCCTGATTCAATGCAGCCATGTTGTGTCACAATGGCACCTTGGTTCCATGAGATCCTACAGCGTCCTAGGGTTCCTTCTGGAGCATGAGGCCCTGCAGTGTCACAGGTGCCCCTTGATTCCATGATATTCCACAGGGTTCCTCTGATTCCATGAGGCCCCACATGTCACAAAGGTCCCTTGATTCCATGAAGGTACCACAGTGTCACAATGACCCCTTTCATTCCATGAGGTTCCACAGTGTCACAATGGTCTCTTTGGCTCCAGAAGGCCCAACAGTGTCACAATGGCCCCTTGATTCCAGGAGGTTCCACAGTTTCAAAAAGGTGCCCCTTGATTCCATGATATTTCACAGAGTTCCTCTGATTCCATGAGGCCCCACATGTCACAATGACCCCTTCATTCCACAAGGTTCCACAGTGTCCCAAGGGTCCCTTTAGCTCCGTGGGGCTCTTTGACATCCCGTGACCTCACAGCTCTTTAGGAGCCCTGAGAACTTAAACGGCCGGATTCTACCCTGGGATGGGGCAACCCCGGATGGACGGACAGACTGGGAAGGAGAGGCTGCAAAGCAGTGCCGGGAAAGGGCCCTGGGGGTGCTGGTGGGTGGCCAGTTGGCCCTGAGTCAGCAGTGCCCTGGCAACCAGGAGGACCAAGCCTGTCCTGGGGGCATCAGGCCCAGCATGGCCGGCCGGGCCAGGGAGGGGATTGTCCCGCTCTGCTCTGCCCTGGGGCGGCCTCACCTGCACCATTGGGGTAGTTTGGGGAGACACAATGGAAGGGAGAGATTGAGCCACTAGAGAGTGTCCAAAGGAGGGCAAGGAAGATGGGGAAGGGCCTTGGGGGCAAGGCGTGTGAGGAAAGTGAGGGCACTTGGTGTGTTCAGCTGGAGAAGAGGAGACTGAGGGGAGACCTCACTGCAGGTCCAACTTCCTGAGGAGGGGCAGAGGAGGGGCAGGCCCTGAGCTCTGCTCTGTGGGGACCAGGGACAGGACTGAGGGAATGGCCTAGAGTTGTGTCAGGGCAGGATTAGGTTGGATATTAGAAAAAGGCTATTCCCCCAGAGGGTGGTTGGGCACTGAACAGGCTCCCCAGGGCAGCAGGCACAGCACCAAGGCTGACAGAGCTCAAGAAATGTTTGGATGATCCTCTCAGGCTCATGGTATGACTCTTGGGGATGGTCCTGTGCAGGGCTAAGGGTTGGACTGGATGATCCTTGTGGATCCCTTCCAACTCAGCATATTCTGTGATTCTGTGATTATCAACCCTGTGTTCAGCACAAAGCCAAAATCTAGCCCTGCACTGGCCATGGGGAAGAAATTTAACTGTACTTCCCCTGAAACCAGCACAGCCTTTAGGGGCTCTCCCAGAAACATCCCACAGTCCATTTGCCACCTGGAAACAGTGACTCTGAGTTCCTGCTTTCCCAGCCCCAGGGATGGTCTCCTTGTCTGCTCATTTCCTCCACAGTCTCTTTTCAGTGATGGCCACAGTGGGGCTTGCTGACATCCTCAGCAGCTTGGAGGTTTCCTGATGAATTTGACTTCTCTAGAGGCTTGTTCACTCTTCAGATCCTCAGTTCAGCAATTCAGTGCCAAAGGGCTCATTGACACTCAAAACATCTTAAGGAGACAAAATTCTGGGAATGATTTACTTTTAAGTCTTCCATTCTTTTGTGGTTTATTAGACAGATTTCACAACCACACTCCACAGTCCTTTTGCCACCTGGAACCAGTGACTCTGAGTTCCTGCTTCCCCAGCCCCAGGGATGGTCTCCTTGTCTGCTCATTCCTCCACACTCTCTTTTCAGTGTTGGCATCTTAACAAGACAAACCCCTGGGAATAATTTACTTGTAAGTCTTCAATTCTTTTGTGGTTAATTAGACAGATCTCAGAAGTGCATTTAAAATGGATGTATTATCTTAAAGAAGCAATGAGAAAATATTTCCCTTTTTGTGGTCTGTTTATTTTTTTCTGGTTTTACATTGATATCAGCAATCCCCAGTACATATTGATCCCAAGCACCTCCTAATTCAATCTGTGAATAGATACAAAAATCAAGACCCTTTATGTCTGACAATCCATCAGATTTTATCCCTATCCCCACCCCACCATTCCTTCATCAAACCCCTGGGACTCAAAGCAGCCTTGGGCAAATCTCAGCTTCCTCCGCTCAAGTCTGGACCTGCAGGTTTCAGCTCCTTGGCACCAACTCCCACCTTCTTGGCTTGAAGAAAGAGCTACCCAAGACACAGAGGGATGTTCATTTATTGCCAGCAAACAAAGCCAGAGGAAGGCACAGCTCAATAAAAACCAAAAGTCCTTCCCCTGCTGTATATTATGTCCACATTGCCTGCACTGAAGTCCACATTCTGCAGTAGATAGTCTTAGACCAATGGCAAACACCTTCTGTGTCAAGCACAGATCCCAAGATCCCCCAAACACTCCCTGCCCTGGATTCTGTCCATATTTGCCCTTTGCACACAGTGAGTCACACACTGAAGTCACAAGTTCCCTCAATCCACAGAGGGAGGAAAAGAGAGAAAGTGAATGAATTGCTGTGCTGTGCAGAGCTTAATCTGCACCCATCCCAATACTCTGAGGTTACAGGACCTTTATCCAACACATTCTGCAGCACCTGTTCACTGGGGAAACATCTGTGTGGATGGCCAGGCCCAAGGAGTGGTGGGCAATGGAGTTCCATCCAGTGGTGTTCCCAGGGCTCAGCACTGGGCTCAGGGCACTTCAATCTCTTTCTCAATGATCTGCACAAGGGCATCAAGTGCAGCCTCAGGCAGTTCCCAGGGGACACCAAGCTGGGGAGGAGTGTTGATGTGCTGGAGGGCAGGAAGGCTCTGCAGAGGGATCTGGACAGGCTGGATCCATGGGCCCAGGCCACTTGGAGGAGGTTCAACAAGGCCAAGTGCCAGGTGCTCTACCTGAGACACTTTCATCTGGTCAGTCCCATCCCCCTGTCCATTGTTGGATGTCACTCAGGAGCCCAACTCTTGGCTCCCTGTGCATCTCCAGGATGGACTTTCACAGCCAACCTCTCGAGCCGGGTGGCAGGAGGGCCTACCCTGATAAGGCCTAAAATCCCATCAGACAATGTCAACAGTGTCAGCTCTCATGCAAGCTGTCTGTGAGATCTGAGAGTTACCAGTGGCACCATGGGAATGGTTTTGGTGTTGAATGATGCTCAAACCAGCCTGGTTCACCCAACTCCAAACACACCTCCTGCTTTTGGAAGTTGGATGGGACAGAGAAGCTGGTAACTGGCCTGTCCATTTGTGAGGAGCAGTCAATCCCTTCATCCTAGAGAAGTCCAGTCCCCTTTCATCCAGGCAGGTTCTTCTAACACAGCCCTTCTTGGGGTAGATGTGTGGAGATTCCTGCCTTGGGTGGGGATGCCCTCCAAGGACACTCCTCAAGGTTGAGCAAAAGAAATCTCCCCATGACCGTTGGTCTGGGTGAGTTACATCTGATCTCTACTTAATAATTATTTCTTTTGGCTAGCTTTAATATAATTGTTTCAATAATTGCTTCAATATAGTGCACTATCCTATCTTATACAATACTACTATTAGTTTTACCCTTTATACTGTGTAGTAAATAATTCTCATTCTGATTCTGATAATCTGTAAGAATAAATGATTCATTTTATATAAATATTCTCATTTTGCCAATCATTGAAACCTGTGGGACAAAAGGGGTTTGATCATACTTCTGTAACTTCTTTAAATTTAAGGTGTTGATAAAATCTGACGCAAAGATTGGATTCCTTATTCCTTAAGGCTCTGCAGTGGGACAATGGTTCCTTGATTCCATGAGGTTGCACTGTTTCCCAGCGTTCTTTGGCTCCAGAAGGCCCTGCAGTGTGACAATGGCCGACTGATTCCATCATTTTCCCCACTGTCACAATGGACCCTTGATTCCATGAGATTCCGCAGTGTCTCATTGGTTCCCATTGGTTCCAAAAGGTTCTGGGATGTCACACTGGCCCCTTGATTCCCTGATGTTCCACAAAGTCCCAAGGTCGTTTTGATTACATGAGGTTCCACAGTGTCCCATGTTCCCTTTGGTTCCAGGAGGCCCCAGTGTATTCCAATGGCCCCTGGATTCCATAAGATTGTACCATGTCCCAGGGTCCCTTTTTTCCCTGAATTTTGGCAGTGTCCCGGGGTCCCTTTGTTCCCATGAGGTTCCTTTGTTTCCATCAGGCCCTGTCACATCCCAGACTCCCTTTGGTTCCATGAGGTGCTGCAGGGTCACAATGTCCCCTTTATTCCATGAGGTTCCGCCATGTCCCAGGGTTCCTTTGGTTCCATGGGGTTCCACAGTGCCAAAACTCCCTGGTTCTTATCCTTCCAACATTTGTGGGCCCATTCTATCCCTGCCTGGGATGGAGCACCATTGTGTTTCTGCAGGAATGGATCCATGGCCATCCTGCCACTGCACCAATTTAATGTTGCAGAAACGTCACTGCAGGCCCGACCCTGGATGCAGGAACAGTCTGAGAACTCCAGGCCTGCTCCCATTCAGCAGAGCCAGTCGGGGTCCCAAAGAGCACAAGGGATTGACTGCAACCCCTGCAGTTCTCTGGCATTGCTGGGGACAAATGCATGAACTGCCAGGAGCTCTGCAGAGCCCTGACATTGCCACTGCAATCCCAAGCTGCATTGCCCGAGTCAACACTCAGCACAGCCAAGGCCACAACCCTTCCTGAAAGGTGTCCCTTGTGGGCAGGGCCAGGGGGACAAACCCCTCCATCTGTCCCTGCACATGTTGGGTCCAATTCTCATCCCCCACTTAGGGACAAAGTCAGGCTACATTGGGTGTTTAGCATTAAATTTTCTTCACTCTTTTGTGCTTCCAACACACACCCCCACCAGTCTGGGCAGAGTCTGGCTTCCCAGAGAACACAAGACCTGACTATTTGTTTCTCCAAAAACATGGCAATTCATGTCCTCAAGGTGGAAATTCTTTGGAGGAGGAGTTTGGGACTTTAGACTCAAAAGAATCCCAGAATGATTTGTCTTGGAAGAGAGCTGAAAGGACATCTGGTCGAAGTCCCTGGACAAGGACAGTGACATCTTTTACTCATTGAGGATACTCATAGTCCCTGACCTTGGACAAATGCAGGGATGGGACATCCACTTCTCTGGAAACCTGTTCCAGTTCTTGCCGCCCTTATCGTTAAAATCTTTCCTCCTATTATCAAATATAAAACTGTTTCAGTTCAAAGCCACTGTGTTCTGTCACTATAAGCCTTGATAAAAGGTATCCCTCTGATTTCCTTAGACTATGAGCATGACATTTTCATCTGCAAAAACATTAGTGAGTGCCCAGAGATCTCCCAAGATGGGCTTTAAAGGTCTCAAGCACATGACAACTAGAGAGGGGCTAAGGAGCTGTGGCCTCAGTGGTGTGGAGACTGAAGACAGTACAGGACAACCCTGAGAGGGCTTGAAGGGAGGATTTAGAGAAGGTCGATCCTTTTGTCGTAGCAGGAAAGAGCATGAGAAAGAAAGAATTAATGCCAAGTGCAGCTGGGGAGGTCCCAAGTGGACATGAGGAAAAAGGAATTTCACTCCATGAAAACACTGGGCTGCAACACATCACCCAGGAGGAGTCTGGATGAGCCCAAGGCTTTGTGTGTGCAGGAAGAGCCAGGGAGGACGCAGAGATGTCAGTGCAGGAAGGTGCCAGCCAGGTGGGGCAGCCGGGGGGATGACGACAGCCTGCAGGGAAAGGGGCAGGGCATGGACACCGTAGGACAGCCTGGGTTGGAGAGGAGACAGGGATGGGGAGAAGCTGAAAGGCCCTGACACAGCCACCTTCTGCAGGCCTTTGGCCATGGCTGCTGTCTGTGCCCCTGATGCCAGGAGGAGGGGAGTGCCCCTTGCAGCCCTGGGGCCTCATGGCCTCCTTGTCCCTGCTCAGCAGCCTGGCAGGTGCCACCCCATGGTCCTGCCCTTGGCAGTGCACATCCCACATCCCAGTGCCCCAGGAAGAGCCCTGAGGAATGAGGCAGGGACAGGATCTGCTTTCTTAGGGGCTGGGGGTCAGGCCTTGGCCTGTTAGATTAAGGAAACAAGTCAAGGTTTCTTCAGTATCAGAGCCACCTTTGCCTTGCTTGTCCATCCTTGTCATCACCATCTGCAGATTTCTGCTCTAACTGGAATCTAGGGACACGTTCTCAGTTGTGTCCCTCAATGAGACTCATTAGCACTACGAGAAACTTTAGTGTTTCAATCACATTTTGAGTTCTTGAAAAGTTGTTTGAACTTCCTCTCAGGGACTGAGTCTCATGTAAACAACACCAATGTCCCCTGAGGGTCAGTAAATGCCTGAGGCTGTTGCTGTGCTGCTGAGCTGGGCCGGGCTCCTGGCACACAGGGAGTTCCTGTCAAGCAAGAAGAGCTTCAAAGAGACAGCTCTGCTGGTGAGCAGCTCCTCTGCACAGCCCAGCAGGGCTGAGGGCACTGCCAGGCCAGCTCAGGGACACCAGCAGGGCACAGACACAGCTTCCAGGGGCTCAGCACTGGTAGGAGGGCTGAGAGCTCCCTGCAGGAGGAATCTTGGCAGGGCAGCACATGGTGAGTCTGGGGCTGCAGGGCAGTGCAGGGGCAGCTCCTGGAGGCATCTCCTAAAGCTGGCCCAGCCCCAGCTGATGGGATGGGTGAGCAGGGGCTGTTTTGGGGCCCTTTGGAAGAGCTGTGAAGCCGGAGGTGCAACCAGGGGTGCCCAGGGCTGTGGGGCAGAGCAGGGTCCTGCAGCCCAGGGCGCTGTGCTGGGCAGGGACTCTGCTGCCTGCCAGGGGCAGCTCTCAGCTGGCCCGGGGAGCTGCTGCCAGGACTGGGGCAGAAGGGCTGTGGGCAAGGAGCAAACCTGGCAGCTGAGGGAGGATCTTTTCCATGTCTCACTCTTGCTGGGTCAGACCTGCTCACAGCTCCAGACCACTACATGATATTGAATGGAAAATCTTTTGAAAATCTAAGAAAAGACAGGGGCTACAGGAAAGGAATTAGTCCTGAGGTGTGTTTCCTGCTTAGGTATTGTACCATAGACATTGTTCTCTCAGTTCAAGAGGCTGCACTGAAATTCCAACTCTTTCACTCTCAGAGACGAATCTTTCAGGCAGTCTCAGAAATGAGCACAGGATCCTGGGCAGTGCTGAGCCTTCCCTTGGGGGTTGGCACTCTCCTGTGCCAGCCCTTGGCTTCCCTGCAGGAGGGCTCCTTTTCTGCTCTGTCCAGCACAGCTGCACCTCTGGGCTGGTACAGGGGACACTTCACAGAGTTGCTCTTTCAAGCAGCGCTGCCCTGCTCTCAGCACAGATCTTGGTGGGGTTTTTAAAGATGAATCTGTGTGTGAAGTCCTCTTCAAGGCAGCCCAAGAGAAATTGCAGGGCAGATGGGAAACAGACTGAGAGGCACTGCAGCTCTCCTGGCTCTGCAAAAAGCAATGGAGAGCTCAGCCCTTCTGCTTGTCCTGTCTCAACACTCTTCAGATTTGTCATCAGAAAAATTTGCCCCTAAAAAACATCCCTCAGGTGTTATGATTGTAACAAAAAACCCAGTCAAAATTCTTTTAAGGACACTCTGTGCCTTTCTCCTGCAGCCCAAATTGCTCCAGGAAAAAAGGAAAGGAATTGAACTTTTCCATCAAAACTGGGTTCCATGTGACATCCCCTGTGATCATGAGAGCTGTCCCAAAGCAGCTCCGTGTCTGCACTGCAGCAGAGCAAAGCTGAGTCCTGGGCAGCACATGGCCAGAGCTCCTGCTCCTCACAGCACCCTCAGAGAGCACAAACCAGGGAAAAGAAATGCTTTGACTTGGAGGGGATTTCCCTGAAAACTGCACTGGTTTTGCTGAGAGGGGGCTGTCTTTCCTTTTCTGAACAGGTCCTATGCTAAGAAACAACAAATGTCCAACAGCAGCTCCCTCACCCAGTTCCTCCTCCTGGCATTCGCAGACAGGCGGGAGCTGCAGCTCCTGCACTTCTGGCTCTTCCTGGCCATCTCCCTGGCTGCCCTCCTGGCCAACGGCCTCATCCTCAGCGCTGTAGCCTGTGACCACCACCTGCACACCCCCATGGGCTTCTTCCTGCTCAACCTCTCCCTCACAGACCTGGGCTGCATCTGCACCACTGTCCCCAAAGCCATACACAACTCCCTTTGGGGTACAAGGACCATCTCTTACATAGGATGTGCTGCACAGCTCTTTTTCTTTCTGTTCTTCATCACAGCTGAGTATTTCCTCCTCACCATCATGTGCTACGACCGCTACGTTGCCATCTGCAAACCCCTGCACTACGGGACCCTCCTGGGCAGCAGAGCTTGTGCCCACATGGCAGCAGCTGCCTGGGCCGCTGCCTTTCTCTATTCTCTACTGCACACAGCCAATACATTTTTGCTGCCCCTGTGCCAGGGCAATGCCCTGGGCCAGTTCTTCTGTGAAATCCCACACATCCTCAAGCTCTCCTGCTCAGGCACATACCTGAGAGAAATTGGGCTTCTTGCTTTTAGTGCTTTTCTTTTTTTGGGTTGCTTAATTTTCATTGTTTTCTCCTATGTGCAGATCTTCAGGGCTGTGCTGAGGATCCCCTCTCAGCAGGGACGGTACAAAGCCTTTTCCACGTGCCTCCCTCACCTGGTTGTGGTCTCCCTCTTTGCCAGCACTGGCATATTTGCCTACCTGAAGCCCCCCTCCATCTCCTCTCTATCCCTGGATCTGGCACTATCAGTTCTGTACTCGGTCGTGCCTCCAGCACTGAATCCAGTCATCTACAGCCTCAGGAATCAGGAGCTCAAGGATGCCCTGAGAAAAATGATGTTACGACTCACCCTGGAAAAAAAAGGGGGGAGGGTAACCCAGGTTCTTATCAATTATTCCCTTCGAGTGGATTAGAGTGAAATGACACTGAATAATCGGTGTCTGAAAACATATTTAGGTAGGACTTATTTTAACAATTTTGTTTTAACAGGTATGTTAGCATTTTGGGTGTTGTCATCTGTATTATCTATCAAAGGGATAACCCCTGGGGGGAAAATACATAAGGGAGAGAAAAGAAAGACAGGATAAGGGTAAGGGAGAGTAAGGGAAAGCAAAGCTGAGACTGGAAAGATGTCTATAGTCACCACCCACAGGGTCCAGAGATGGAACTTGGGAGTTGCAGCTTCCATGTCTGTCAGTTGAAGTGGTGGCCTTGATCCGTTGGGGGTGAGGGAGGGAAGCCCCCACACTCCAAAAAGTTATGATTTATTATATCCATGGTTAGTGTCATGGTCCATGCCTCAAGCCTCCAACATCTCCCTGGGCCTGGGCAGAGTTTCTGTCTGTGGCCTGGTTCCCGCCTTCCAAGATTGGCAGAGGGGGGGATGGGCTTTGATGGACCATCAGAGGTCTAATGCAAAAGTCCTGCAGAAGCCTGCAAAAGTCCTTTGGCAATACTAGAATGCATAAATCATGAACCATTTCAGTCTCTGACAAATGATGACTGGATGCTTTTAAAGAGCAATAAAGTGCCTGTTTTCTGGTGCATATCATTCAGAATGGGACTCCTTCATGGCCCAGCCTTCCTGGGTTCAGGTTTTTTGTGAAGGTCATCGGATTCTTCTTGCAATAATTTTCTGTGAAATTAAATATTATTGTCCATCTGCCTTCTAATTTAGTGTCCATCTTTTGATTTTGACACTGAGACTGTATAAATGATGAATTGTGTTCATTGAGTATTTAAACAAAATAAAGGACCCTGCAGTGCCTTCTTTGTCCAAGACCCTTCTTCTTAGATACACACTGCAGGACAGGGTGTATTTGCAAATGGGAAGGGGACAATAATCCCAGCCCAGCAGCACTGCCAGGGAGCAGCAGTGCTTGGCCTTCCCACAACTGCTCTCTTGCCACTCCCACACTGTCCTCCTGAGCCCCTTTCTCGCTGTAAGGCCTGAGTGCTCTCTGAGCACAGTCCTGGGGGCTGGAAGCCCTTAGAGCACAGGCAAGGACAGGCCCTGGCAACTTGTGAAGCAGAACTGGGCTCCCTCACAGCATCTCCAGGATGCTGTGGGATCTTCTGAGGTCACTGCATGGACTGGGTCACTTCTTCTGTGACCTTGCTCCAGGGCTGGAACTTTCCTGCAGTGACACCATGACACTCCTGCTCTCTGCTTTCCAGGTTTCATTTTCAGATCCAGTCTTCCCCTCCTGTTCCCAGGGACATCCTGGGAGTGCTTCAGAGCTGCCATCCTGGGGCAGCTCCTGCCCAGCGTGGGCAGGTACAAGGTCTCTCCAGCTGCTCCTCTCACCTCCCCAGTGCCACTGTTTTCTGCAGCCTCCTCATCCTTGCCCAGCACAGCCCTCCTGGCACAGTTGGACACAGCCCTTGTTCTACCCCCTCCTCAGGCTCCTGCCCAACCCCTTCAGCTCCAACCTGATGGCCAGAAACCTTCAGGGCAGGGAGGCACTGGGGAAAATGCTGAGAAAACCTTTCAGCTGCACTCAAATCCAATTGGAGGGGTTGGCCTCAAGGAAGAAATCCATTCTCATTCTCCAGAACCACCAGGACAACCTGTGTTGTGTCCTGGGCACTCCTCTGGAACTGTGGGATAATGGAAAAGGTTTTGGTGTCAGGGCTATTGAGAAGGCTGGGCAGTGTCACTGGGAGACCTCTCCCAAACCCTTGGAAAGGCCAGAGCCATCCCAGAGCTTCCTGGGGCCTTGGCAAAGGCAGACATGGAACCAGTCTGCAAACAGGGCAGCAAGGAGGGTTGACAGAGTTCCAGCACAGGCTGGGAAGGGGATAGGGCAAGTCCTGCTGCAGCCATTGCCAGGCATGGGAAAGACAAGGTAGGGATTGCAGAACCCCTGTGGGAGAAAATAGAAGGGGATGTTGTGTGCCCAGACTTTATCAAGGCCCCTGACATGGTCTCCTGTCATCTCCTTATGGCCAGTCTGGTGGGAGCTGGACTGAAGAAGTGGAAGATATGGTGAGTGGGAAGTTAGCTGAATGAAGAGTGTCCAAAAAAAATCCGTGGTACAAAGTCCTCTTGGCAGAAACTTCCTGGTGAAATCCTTCAGTGACCAGCCCTTGAACTCCAATGCAGAAAATCTTTCTATATAATGGGACAAAATGCATTTTCAGTTACTTTGTTGATGATGCCAAATTTCAGGGAGCCCTTGAGCAACCTGTCCTGCTTTAAAGACACATATTGAGGTGGGAACTCCAATCAAATGAACTCACTCCCCTTTTATTCCCTACCAATACAGGGAGACAAAATACAAGGAGGTATAAGTGAAAAAATAGCAGTTTGCTGACAAGAAATATAGCAGCAAACTCAGCAATACCAAGAGAACAGTTCAAATAACAGCAGAGAGAGAAATTGCCTCCTCTCTCTCCCCTGCCCCAACTCCCTTTTGTAAACAGATAAAACCAGGGATCAACAAGTGCCTCCCTTCCCCCTTTTCCCACTGAATGAACAAAGAACAAAAAAGAAAACCACGGTAAAAGGGAGCAAAGCAAAATGTGGGAAAGTCTCTGGTCTGAGATCAGTTGTGCTGCCCAAGAACACGCTGACTCCAGAGGTGTCCAAGCGGGGCAGAGCCGGTGACTCCGGTCCCTGCGGCGGCGGGGGGGAGGCAGCGGCTCTGCTTGATTCCATGGAGTTCTGGG
>NW_020885375.1:0-14367 GCF_003945725.1 Corapipo altera
CAAAGGTTCCAGTACGTAAATCTCTTCCTTCCAATTCAGTCTCCAGAAATAGTTGCTTCTGGTGTCGGTATGAATCCGACTTGGAGTACTCCAGCAGTGAGTGCACATTGTCGACTCCCTACGGGAGTGTTTCTTCTGTGTGAAGATAGAATCTAGCCAGGAATCCCTACACAGCCAATAGGGGGGCCTTGTACATCTAAAAAGTTGGTGGTTGTAGTTGTGTTGCTGATGCTGCCTTGTCTAGTGCTGTTCCTGCAAAGGGCCCTGCAGGATACGATACGGGCAGTCTTTGTTGCTCAACTACAGAATAGGGGGGAATTGTGGGGTGAAGTCACAGCCCCACAACTGAAGTTTGAGGGGTTTGGAGTGTTACAAAGTGTTGGGCTGTTTTCCATGGGAGCAGTGGAGCTAATTAGATAGTTCCCATGGACACGGCCTTGAGCTGTGTGGCTGAAGTGCAGGTGTGGCATTCCTCGGTGTTTTTGTGGGAATATGTTTGTGTTGTGTGTGTGTGAAAGTGGAAGTGGGAGAACTGAATAAAAAGCTGCCTGCTGCGCTGAGCAGGCAGACATCTCTCTGGCTTTTCATCCTAGTGTGTGTCTCTTCATCCTAGTGTGTGTGTGTCGCATGTCTTTCTTCCCCCGCAGGACCAAGGCCTCCAACAGATACCAGGCAGTGGAAGGATTTAGAAAAATTTATTTCTGAAAACCGAGAACACTGACACGATGGTACAAGCACCAGGCATCAAAAAGCATGTACTGTTCTCCTCAGGGTCTTTTTATCATCCACCTGACCCCCCACTGCGGGAGCCTTCAAGCATGTCTGCGAGAAACTTATCTTCTCTTGTACCAGGGAGTCAGCCTCTCTGGAATGCAGGAGGAGAAAACACATAAGACTTCCGCAGTTGCAGCCGGCAGTAGAAACACTGATCTCAAATCATCAGGCGCTCCATTCACAAACTGCTTTTTAATATCTCTTGTCAGTGGCATGACATCAGGATCATACCCTGCAGTCAGGGCATGAATCACCCCTATCTGCTGTAACAAACTAACACCTTCTTCTATCGTATACCAGCCCCCAAGAGACAACATCAGCTCTGCAGGGTCTGCATACACTGCCAAGACCGTGGCACATAGCCATTGATACAGGGTGGGGGCTAAGATCTCCTGGCCATCAAGGCCCTTCACATTTCGAAACCGTAGATACTCCCTTTGAATTCCGTGATCAAAAGTCACGGGAGTCAATAAATCCTTGTCAGCCACTACTAAGGGAATAGACAGAGTCCCACTATCACACACTTGCAGAAACCACGCTACCAAGCACTCCCCAGGTTTTTACTAAGTGTCTAAGAACTATCATAACTCCTCCAGGATGTATGACCTGCACCCCGCCATGCAGGAGATTCTGCTGATCCCCCACCTGCAGTAGGGACTGGGTTGGTACTCTCCCAGAAGCTACTGGGTCAGGCTCAAACGCAACCCCAGAGTCCATGGACTCCATGCAAACACCTCCATCCCACCTCCCAGGACTCCCAGAGGGATTTGTGATAAGGGCAGGAACCTGGGAAGGAGACAGTCTACCTGTACCCTGCTCCAGCTGCTGTGCACCAGCAGTATGGGACACTAAGCATTCTACGACCTGTTGCAACTCCCAGCAGTGGTCTTCTTGGGCAGCTAACACTGCCTGCTCCAAGCTCTGTGCATGTTTCAGGTCACCGATCTACTCCTCCAGGGCTACCACCTGGTCCCACAAAACCACAACCTCCTGGTCAAGAGCCTTAAGTCCAGCAAGCAGAAACCAGCCCACCCTGCCTGCTAGCGTGCAAGCAGACTTACATGCTTTACTGTTAGAAAAGTTTTCATTTCTTTTACATTTTTCATTTGAAACAGTCACCCTCTGATAGTCCCATGGAGAAGTAGGCTGGTGCCCAGCTCCCAAGCAGCAACCCTTGAGCCAAGCAGCAACCCTTGAGCCAAGCTGCCCTGAGAGCCTTTCGGAGGGAAGTGCTGCCCACTCCTGGGGTGCAGGGCGTGAGTCTGCAGAGAGAGCATACAGGGTAAAGAGGAGCCCCCGACACTCCTGCAACTGCTCACAGCAGCCAGAGCTCTTCTTTCCCTTGCACTTCAGACTGCTGCCCTCCACTGGAGTGCTAGAGCCTGCAGCACCCAGCAAAGTGTAGCCCGTGCAGGAGGCTTGCTCACACTCCAGACATTTTTCATGCAGTGTAGTACTTTGATCCCAAAAGACCACATTATATTTTGGCTTTTCAGTTGCTACACATACACTCTATGTCACTTCAGCCATTCTTAAAAACATAAAATCAGAGAATGGTTTGGGGTGGAAGTGATCTTTGAAAATCATCTAGTACAACTCTCTGCTATGGACAGAGACATCTTTCACTAGACCAGGTTGCTCAAAGCCCTATCCAACCTGGCCTTGAACACTTCCAGGGATGGTGAAGCCACAGCTTCTCTGGGCAACCTGTGCCAGTGCCACACCACCCTCACAGTAAAAATTTTCTTCCTTATGTCCAATCTTAATCTACCTTCTTTCAGTTTAAAACTGCTACCTCTTGTCCTGTCACTGAAGGCCCTCATACAAAGTCTTTCTCTGTATTGAAAGTATTGAAAGGTTGCAATGAGGTCTCCCCAGAACCTCCTCTTCTCCAGGCTGAACAATCTCAACTCTTTCAGCCTGTCTTCATAGGAGAGATTGACTATACAATACTCCCATGGTTATGTTAGCACTCCACTACTTCTATCAAAAGAAATTAGGAACTACTGCCTTTCACTCGAACTGGAGGGAGTACCCTCTTCTTGCAAGTGTATACTAGTGACAGAAACCCAAGAATTACTCGTTCAGAGGAACAAAATCAGATGGTTGCAGTTGTTGACGAGACTGCATTTTGCCTCCCAAAGAACAGAAGGGGTCAATATGACTTCCCAGACAAAGCACGCAACAAAGTGAATTCTCCAGAACTCCCTTCCAGACCTTGTCTGGTCCAACCAGTTAAATTTGAGGGAGTCATCCTAAGAGCCACAGTTTGATCACATGTTGTTTGACTTTAGTAAGCCTTAGAAAGGTAATAGGGGTAAGTAACATCAGTTGTCTAAATGTAAATATAAATTGCACACACAAAAAAGTATATGATCACACACAAACTGCTGAGTTTTTTTCTAAATTTGATTCAGTTATTTCTCATTTTTTAAATCCTCTGCATAGCTCAATCAAAATATTAGACAATAAATATTTCAGTATTTTCTATTTTCTCCTGATTAGTTATTGTATTGGGTTTGTGTGGCAAGGTTTTGGTAACAGGGGAACTACAGGGGTGGCTTCTGTGAGAAGATGCCAGAAGATTTCCCTATGTTTGATAGATCCAGTGCCAGTCAGCTAGAAGATGGGCCCCCTGCTGGCCAAGGCCAAACCCGTCAGTGATGGTGGTAGTGCCTCTGGGATAACATATTTAAGAAGGGGGAAAAACCCTTGCACAACGGCAACTGCAGCCAGAGAAAGGAGTGACAATATCTGAGAGAAAACCTCTGCAGGCATCAAGGTCAGTGAAGAGGGAGAGGGAGAAGGTGATTCAGGACACAGAACAGAGATTCCCCTGCAGCCCATGGTGCAGACCATGGTGAGGTAGGCTGTCCCCCTGCAGCCCATGGAGGTCCATGGTGGAGCAGAGATCAACCTGCAGCCTGTAGAGGAGACCCACGCCAGAGCAGGTGGATGCCCAAAGGAGGTTATGACCCTTTGGGAAGCCCACACTGGAGCAGGCTCCTAGCAGAACCTGTGGCCCTAATAGAAGGGACCCATGTAGAAGCAGTTTGCAAAGAACTGCAGCCCATGAGAAAGACTTACATTGGAGAAGTTTGTGTGGGACTGTCTCCCATGGGAGGGACCCCACGCTGGAACAAGGGAAGAGTGTGGAGTACTCCCCCTGAGGAGGAAGGAGAGGCAGAAACAACATATAATGAACTGACCACAACTCTCATTCCCCATCAGGAGAAAAGTTAAGCCCGTGAAGAAGGGAGGGGTGAGGGTATGGTGGTTTTAAGATTTTTTTTTTATTTCTCGTTATCCTACTCTGATTTGATTGGGAATAAATTCAATTAATTTCCCTAAGTCAAGTCTGTTTTGTCCATGATGGTAATCAGTGAGTGACCTCTCCCTGTCCTTATCTTCACCCAGGAGCCTTTTGTTATATTTTTTTCTCCCTCGTCCAACTGAGGAGAGGAGTGATAGAGCGGCTTTGATGGGCATCTGGCTGTTATTCAGCTTTGAACAACTCAAGCAATATAACTTAGTCAATTGTAGAAGCATGGTCTTGAAAGCACATCTATTGAATTACAAAGATATTAACCCTCAAGAATTTTGTACTGAAAAAACCTTGAATAATGAAAAAAATCTTACTAAATGAAAAAAACCCCACCTACAATAATTTTTGTAACAGACAAGAGCAGAGACACAAAGAACAGAAAAAATTGACAAGTAGACAAGGTGTCACATGAACAAATACTAGCTTTCTACACAGAAATAGTGAATCAGGTAGTATTAATAATAAAACTGGTTGCTTCTACTCAAGTAGCAGAAAATCAGTTGGCCAGTTTTCAACATTTCATTTTAGTAATAATCTTAGAAATCAAGATCTTAAATAGCATCTGGTTTTCCATCTTTTGGTCAGATTTCCATTTGTGTAGATGATATCTCACACCTGTTTCCAGCTCTACCTTGGCAAACTCACTTGGTAGAATAACATGGTTGACAAATGTAATAAATCAAAGTACCATAAGATAAAACTAATCTAATATTTTAATTTCTTCCCATGGTTCTGCTAGACACACATCAAACTTCGAGGCACTACAGTGGTTACTTGAGGCATGAATATCATCAGTAAGAACTTGTAAAGCCCCAGACTCGCTTGATGAGTTTCTTAAAGGGGCTTAGGTTTTTTTATACCCTGAGGTAGGTGCATGGGAGAAATGCGACAACATTCTCAGGACATTAAACAACAAACTTATTTACTAACTTTAGAAAATTAGGTGTTCTAGTTATAGGGAAAGGAGGTAGGGTTTAGCATTAAGTGAGTGTAGTGGGTTGACCTTGGCTGGATGCCAGGTGCCCACCAAGCTGCTCTATCACTCCCCTTCCCGGTCAGACAGGGGAGAGTGAATAAGATGGAAAACGACTCGTAGGTTGAGATAAGGCTACTTCCCATTAGCAAGCAGTGTTTGGCTATTTCCGGGGAAGCAGGGCTTCAGCACACATAGTGGTTAATCAGCAGGCAAACATTGTAAACAACGAATACCCCCCCACCTCCTCCTTTCCTTAGTTTTTATATCTCAGTTGATGTCATATGGTATGGAATATCACTTTGGTTAGTTTGGGTGAGCTGGTCTGGTTGTGTCCCCTCTCAGGATCTTGCCCTTGATTTCGGGGATGGGGGAGGGAAGAATGTTGAGGGACAGTGCTGGTCCTTTGCAGTAGCCAAAACATTGGTGTGTTGCCAACACCTTTCTAGCTACCAATGCAAAGCACAGAACTGTGATGGCTACTATGGGGAAATGAACTCCATCTCAGTCAGACACAATACAGTGGGTGTGACCAATTATGTATTTTATCCCATTTGTCATTTTTGATGGACTGTCTCTGTAAGAATGGGAGGCAGAACTGTCTTTCCTTGTCTGAGTTGCAGAAGGGAATGGATGGGCCCCTCTGAAAGCCACAGGGCAGAAGCAGAAGGGGGACCATTTTTGTTTCCCCAGCGGGGGAGAGATAGCCACTTCTCCCCAGGTCGGGGTCACTCCATGAGTCCTAACCGAAAGGGGACTGCCCCAAACACAAAAACAAACATGCCACCTCTTTGAAATCCAGGTTGCAGGTTGCAGTCACCCCACTGCAGGTCGGAGCCGCTCCACAAATCTCATCGCCGTCAAAAGGAGGAGGGGTTACCCCACTGCTGCCATTTCTGGGGAAAAAAAGCTGGGTACCACCAGGAGACCCGGTGCCAGGATCGCTACTGTTGCTGTAGCTGCTACTTCTGCTGTTACTGTAGCCACCACTTCTGCCAACAGAGAGAGCCTACTGAGAGAGGAGGGACCACCCCACTTGTGAAGTAAGATACACGCAGGTACCCCCAAAAATGCCAAGGCAGTGTAAAGAATCCAAGAAAAATTTATTTTGAAGGCGAGAACGCTAAAAAGTTACAAAGAAAAACCTGCACCAGCTGTGAAAGCACTGGGCCTGAGAAAAGAGTAAAACCTGCCATTCGTTATCGAGCTTTATCATTGCTTCCTTCATGAGCTGCGGAAGCCCCTGTAACATGTCTGTGAGCCTTATCTCTCTCCTAGCATACCAGAAGAGAAAGTCTGTACTTTCTCTGGAATGCAGAGGGGAAAGGAAATAAAAAACATCTAACCCCCTTGAAAAAGGCACTTTGCAGGCAGGAAAGGCTTCCTAAGCGACACCTGTCTCCTTGAAGTGAATATTTACCCTTACACCACTGCAAGCCACTTCAGGGTTTTTCGCTAACCCCTTTTGCTAGCTGCTGCCACAGACTGCCGCCACAGACTGCCGCCATTTCTTTTTGCTGTGACTGTTGCCATTTACTGCCCCCCTCTCCCCCCCCCGAGAGAGAGAGAGAGAGTCTGCAGCCTGCTACTGTAGGAAATGAATAAGACGGTTTTATTACAAGCAGGGGTTTCCATGATTGCCTCGTGACGAGATAGTTGGAGGTCATTTTATTTGGGGAGTTGGGGAGCCATTTTGTGGCTGAGGACTGGTGGGTTGCTTACTGTTCTGCTTACAGTTACCTATTGTTGCTTACTGTTCTGCTTCTGCTTACAGGGTTGCTTAAAGTTACTTACTGTTACTTACAGTTGCGGTGTGAAGGTAAACCGGAAAGTATGTAAGGCAGTAAGACCAGTCTGGACTCACTGACAAGGGACCATGTGACCGGGGGCAGGGAAACAACTCGATAGGTTGGTTAGAACAACCAATGGACTGCAAGAAGAAGACTATATCACCTTTTAAGGAAGAAAAGAGCGAGGCTTGGCATGGGAGGAGCGAGGGAGTGGTTATGTAAATCAAAGGGTCTTAAAAGGGCTCGTCCCTCCCATTCAGAGTGTGCTTGGACCTGGTCACGAGTTCGGTGCACCCAGCACACTGTTAATAAAGTTCTTTGTTTCACTTTATTTGGCTGTCTCGGAAATTTTAATTAGAGATATTTCTCACACTACTGTTTGCTGTCCTCCTGCAGAAAACTGTTTGCTACACTGTTTTTTGTTTTTCCCAACTGCATGGCCTGGGGGGAAGGGGGAACCTCCTCCGCCATTTTGTCTTTGTCCCTGAGGAGACTGTGTGGTGCCCAGGGTGGAGGACAGGAACCATTTTGTCTTTGTCCTAAAGGTGGGGGGACCAGGTAACACTTTTTTCCTTTGTTGGTTTAAACCGTTTTCCTCTATATCTTTGTAGTTAACACTATTTCCTTTAGGAAATTGTTATTTTTACTTATATTTCTCTGTATTGCCCCTTCATTACTGGAGGGGGCAGGGGGAGTAAAAACAAAAGTAGATTGACTTATTTGGAGTTCTAGTTCTCCGGTGGTTGTACAAACAACCACAGAAGGATACTTGGCAAATTTTAAAGCAAACATTCAATCAAAATAAAGCATTTCACAAGGCATTGACTTAGTAAACTCTAACCCGTCCAACTTTAAGTTACCCAGCTTTCGAGAAGAGGTAATTAAGAGAAGAAAAAGAGAGAGAGAGACAGAAAGAAAGGGGACAGAGAAAGATTAATAATCACCACTTGAATTCCAGCATGATTGCAGCAACTATAAAATTCAGACGGTGGACCATGAACATGTGCATCTTTGTGCTGTTGCTTTTATCTGCTTTGGTCTCTCAGGGCCCTCCCCCTAGGTGGGGTTTTTGGTGTGCCAGTCACTAATAGCCATTCTGGGCTGGGCTAGAGGCTCCAGGGGTAGGGAGTGGAGCAGTGCACCATCCACCTTGGCAGAATTTACCCTGGCCTCCCCCACTCACACTTTAGTTGTTTTGAGCCAGTGATGCCTCAGGATTTTTTAGGATTTTTAGTTTCTTGTAGATTTTAGAAGTAGTTGTGTAGTAAATGTAGTTTTTACTTATCCAAACCCTTTTCCCCATTTCATATCGAACTTTCTAAATTTCTTAGCTGTTAAGACTTTTCTCAAGGCAGGCCTTCATTCTGTTTAAGAACATTGCACCTCAGGTCTCTACAACAAGATACCACTATGAGAAACAAAAATACAGTTTTTATTACAAACAAAATTATAGGTGCATCATGAAGTTGTAAGGTATCCAGTTCCCAATTGGGCCGGATGCCAGGGTCCTTTGTGGACGGGATAAGGGAAATATAAAGTTTCCAAAAATGAAAACCTTTTTGGGTCATTTGACCAATTTTGAACACAGGGTTGTTTTTCTTTTCTTTTTTCTCCATGGGTTAAGAACAAAGGAAGATCCATCATTTTTGACAGAGGACGCCTCGCAGCCAATCGGAAAGGAGGGGAAACTCCCTTTTTGTCGAAAAGAAACCTTTTTAGGCAACAATGAATATATTAAACTGATCTGAAAGTTATGTGATTTTGTAGAACTATAAAATGCATGAAATTTAAACCCAAGGGGTCTTTTTCTCTCCAGGAACTCGGTATGAGATAAGACCCAGTGCGCTGAATAAATCCTTCCTTGCTACAGTTCCTTTGTTTCATGAGTTTTTACCGTCTTTCTAAATTCGAAGGAGGAATTTTTTCCCACACCACGATAGACAAAGGGTTTGAAAACACTTAACCTTGGAGGGGCTCCAAGGACTGTATGTGCCATGAAGAACAGGAAGATGAGGAAAATAGGGGGCCTTAGGGCCCCCTGATTCAATTCTGGAGGGACGCGCTGGGGGAGTGTACCAGGGTGAATTTATGCTGATACTTTTGGTCTGTGTTTGACCCAGACAACTGTTAACGTTTTGTTCTTTCCCTGTCAAGTTTTGAGAAAACAAGTACTGATAAACGGGTACCTCGTCCTTGGAGAGAGAACTTCTTGCATAAATTGGTGTTCTGTGATTGACTAATTGTCCTCCAAGGTCGCTTGAAGGAGAAAGTGAAGACTATAATGATGAAGTAGCGCCCCCAGACTCATTTGGAAAAGACAGTACATAGGCGACAGTACATAGGCAACAGTACCGGACGAATCAAGACACTGTGATCCCCATCCATAAGATGATCTGAAAGTTGGAAAGCCAAGGGGTGGTTAGTAGAACACACTCACCCTTCAATAGCCCCATTTGGCCTGTACATAAGTCCGATGGCGAATGGAGACTGACAGTGGACTATCGTGGCTTGAATGAAGTCATGCCACCATTGAGTGCTGCTGTACCAGACATGTTGGAGCTCCAATATGAGTTGGAGTCCAAGACAGCGAAGTGGTATGCCACCATTGACATCGTCAATGCATTTTTCGCCATTCCCTTAGCAACAGAGTGCAGGTTGCAGTTTGCTTTCACGTGGAGAGGTGTGCAGTACACGTGGAACCGACTGCCCCAGGGGTGGAAGCACAGTCCAACCATCTGCCATGGACTGATTCTGGTTACACTGGAGAAGGGCAAGGCCCCAGAACATATCCAGTACATTGAAACTCACGAGACATACGGGGGCAGGCACGGGAGAGGGGACCCAGGAGAACCCGAGTCGCTGGGAAGGAGCGGAGGTTATAATGCAAGGTCCCAGCCCACGGGGCCAGAACAGGCGACTCTGTTACAGCGAGGGGGGTAGTAATCCAATGTACTCACCGCCCCATGCTGCAAGTGAACAGCGACCATGTGTCTCAGCGTGGCGGCAGCCGTATTCCCTGCCACACGGACTGGACACTGATTCTTCTCTTCCGGCCCCGGCGCAGCCCCTCCCCACCCACACACACAAAAGGGAAAGCAACCCCGCCCCCTACCCACCACCTACCACCACCCCCCCACAGGGAACCAGGTTTACTGGAGGAAGGGGGGAGGAGTGGGAGGATGGGGAGAAGGAACCAGAGATGGTTCCACCGGGAGGGAACAAAAAGGCAAATGGGGGGAGGTCAGCTAACACGTGGGAGCAATGTCTAGACAGGGCACTTCGGGTGGGAAGTCTGAATAATATTCAGGCATGCCCAAACGATATTAGCCAAAGCCAGTCCCCTCAGCGTCAGCCCCTGTATGGGGTTACAGAGAACCTGAGGCATTTGGTAAGAGAGTCTGGTATGTCTTTAACCAATACTTTCAAGTATTTGGAGGCATTGAGTTCCATCTATTCTTTCACCACATATGACCGGAAAGAACTAATGAAATTAGTTCTTAGTGACACCCAATATACAGTCTGGTTAGCTGACTTTCAGAAAAATTGCTCTGCTTATATTAAATACCCACAGGCAGGCGTCACAGCACACCAATTAAGCGGGGATGGAAATTATAATTCAATAGATACACAATCAAAATACCATAGAGAGATATGCAACGTAGTAGCCAAGTAAGTCCTAAAAGCTATGGAAAACATTCTCACTACAAACCAAGATGATTATCTGTCCCCCATTAAAAGGTTACAAGGTTGTACTGAACCAAATTTGAGATGTTTAGTCCGGCTGCAGTCTGCTTTAAACAAACAAGTTGAATACAATGAAACCAGAGAGATGCTGTATAAGCACTTGGTTTTTGAAAGGGGAAATACAAGCTGTGAAAGAGTTTTGCAGAACCCTCCTGCAGGGGAAGACAGCAACATTATTGAGCTGGTACAACCCTACCAAAGAGCTAGCTCTGAGAGGCACCAACCTGCCTCTTTAGCTGCAGCCTTAGATGCCCAAATAAGAGTACAAAAAGAAGCCAGACACACAGCTAGTTGTGTTAGATGTGGAGACACTGGTCACTCCCGAAGGAATTGCCCTTGGAGACCCCTAGCAGCAACATCTCATGAATACCCTAACAGCAAGGAATGGACTGAGTTGTACCAGGGGTGCCATAGGCAAGGCAGAGGATATGCCACAGGCATCATACTGCTTGTGGGGGTATTGCTCGCTGTAATCCTTTGTAGCACCACTTTTCATGTGCAAGAGAGGAAACAACTTAAGGCAAACCACAATATGCCAATAACCAGTCCCCAAAATACCCATGTACTCTGCACCCCCAAGAAAGGTGACAGGTGGAAAACACTGCAAATGTTAAGAGCAGAACATGCAGTCAAAAAACATGCGGAAACCTTGCAGCTTGGACTGCCCCTACCTATAAGGCTTCCAGCAAATTGGCCACTAGTGGTAACTGGTTCAAAGCAAACAGTCATAATACATCATTATATAAAGGACACATTAATAACCATGGCCACAAGAAATGAACTGCCATTCATTGTTACTGCTCTAACCAAAAGTGTCCAAGATGCAGATCTTCAGATTGTTTCAGGAAGGATCCAGCAACCACAACTCTGGACTTGCCCTGGACAGGAATCCACACAGCAAAAAAGTTCTCCACAGCTGCTACAGCTCGAGGTAAAAAACACTTTATATTTACACGAGTTGCAGAAACCTCAGGGAGTTGCCAATTGCTTAAAACCTGTTTTAATATAACCACAGGGGACCTACACCCTTTCTTTGTGTTGCTAAAGGGGAACTCCAACCTAAAGTCTGACAATTCTCTAACTGCAGAGGCAAACCAAGTGTTAGAAAATTGTACCAGGGTGATACAAAGCAGACAAAACAAGAAAAATCCTGAACGTCAAATCTGCCTAGTCCTTGTTTCCAGCAGGTATGAACCATTGCAGTTTTGTTTCAGTGGGATCAAACTGAGAGAAGCCCGCTGTTAGTTCTAGAATGGTTCTTTCTGCCACACACACACCACCTAAAATCTGTGTAAACTGTTAATGAGATGTTTGCAAAGTTTGTCATTAAAGGCAGAGCATGACTGCGGGAACTGGACGGAAGAGATCCTGCCTTTACCAACGTTCCAACTTCGAAGGACAATTTGGATAGGATGACAGCTGAGGACGCAGGATTCCAAGCTACCCTGGCAAGTTTTGGTGGTAATATTTCAATCCATCTCCCTAAGCACAGATTGTGAGCAGAAATCAATAATTTACCTTTAAGAACCTTCACACATGCATCTAGAAAAACACAAAATACTGCAATGACTTGAATAAATCCTACCAGAGAACAGTGGAAAAACTACAGACCATGAACCAAGCTTCTGTACAGGTTCTGGAACTGACTGCCATTCATATTACCTTAGGAAAAATTTCTGAACAACCCTCTAATGTTGTGACTATGTCTATTATGCTATAAGGTTAATACCCCGTCTTGAAGGTTAATTTCCTTGAGATATTGTTAACCCTCACCTGTTGTTTGAAATGCGTTCTGTTTGGTTCCTGTGATTTACAGAAGGTATGATTTCTATACAAATACACACAAAATCACATGCTGACAGACCAGGACCAATAACTGACAGAAACTGAGAAACTGCTAAAGCAGCACTGTTTAACACCATACCCAGAGTTCTAAAGTAAACAAAATTGTCTCATTCATTTTTCCATCAGAATACACGTTCTCTAAAGAGACCATTCAAAATAACGATTAATAAAAACTACATTATCAAGTATGCCCACACTGTCAGGAAATCACACCCATGCCATCTCAGGAAAGCGTTAACTCTAAAGAGTTAATGGCAAATGAAGTCTAGCAAACAAATGTATACATCTCTGAATTGGACATATTGAAATATGTACATGCAAATAGATACACATCCACAAAACATAACTGCCACTGCTCCACTAGACAAAACGCAAGAGTGTAAAACACAATGATTTAGTTGCTTAGCAACCTTGGTACTCTAAAATGGATTGACAATAATAATAATACAACTTTACTTCCTATCAAATAGGAAAATTCTCATGTCACAAGCATTCCACACTAACCCATAAGACAAGCAAAAACACATCATACATTGAAACACATACTAGATTAAAACAAATGGGGGGAGAATCTGTGTAGCCTGCAAAAACATCTGTAAAAAGCTATGTATGTTATCAATTTTTTGAATTGCGACAGTGCTGAAAAAAGCAGGTCTGAAAAGCAACACAAACCTCAGGTGTTTGTCTCTCCCAAACCACTAGTCATAGTAAAAGATTTGATTTCAGGAGTGGACGCGATCCCTAGATTTTGTGACATAGGGAGGAATCTATGCCTATGTAGTTATAAGAAAAGAACTCAAACAGATTTCTTCCAGGTGTGTAATACCCTATTCAAGTACGCGACCACAGCAGCAGGAACCAGAGTAACGCAGAAGTTTGAAAAGAATTATGTTTATGTTTCACGTTTACATTAAGAAATGACCAATGTGGTAAAAAGCAGTCTGTAAAATGTGCGTGTATGCGTATGTGTGAATGAAGGTGGCCACTGATGAATGAAAATGAATGAGAGGAGTGAATGAATAAAAAAGTTGTGTGACTGGTCAAATACTAAAACACAAAACACCTCACAAAATAACATTACCTCCACCACAAGGTCAATTTAAGAGAATTTAGTTTTACTAAGTTTATCCTGTTTTTTAAATTAGGTTGAATCTCCCAGTTATAAAAACCCTCAGATTAATAGTTATAAGTTTATACACAGTTAGGATAAGACCCCTAAGTTAATAAAGTTTTCCCTCCAAGTTGCACTACCCTATAGGAATATAAGAAAGTTTTTAAAAGGTTTACAATAGAAGTATAAGAAGTCGAGCAAGCGATGTGCTAGATCATTGTGAGTGTAGTGGTTTGGATCTTGTTTTCCCCCCAGAGGCTAAGAAAAAGTGGTAGACCCCAAGGGGTGGAGACCCCTGGAAGTTTTGAAGTTCTGTCCAATGGGCACTCCTGCAGAAATGTAAACATACCACAAACAAACGGAAGAGAAGAGTTGTAGAGTCATGTTGTAGAGCCATGTTGTAGAGCCACGAGGAAGGGGCTCCGAGCCCCTCGGGGCCTCTAGGGCCTCCCAGTCCCAGTTGGGGGCTACAGAGACTTGTAACAGTGTGTGGTGGTTTCACCCTAGGCCTTCCTGGAGACCAACTTGTAACCAGGAAGGAACTAGAAAAGTGATTACGGAAGTATTCCATGCTATTCCTTTACGTAACTGGGGGTATAAATAAAGCCAGTGGGAGGGATCGCGCCCTCTTCCTCTCCGGCGAGGTTCGAGAACGGTGGGTTCCTGTTTCGGTCGAGCTTATCTGGAGCCGAGGCCTACAGTGACTGCCGCTATCCGCTTCGCGTGAGAGGAGAGCCTTGGGCTGCGTCAAGTCATTCTGCCTGTCCGAAGGGAAGTGGTGAGAGTTCTGCTAGTTTGCCTTCGG
>NW_020885375.1:14467-17371 GCF_003945725.1 Corapipo altera
TCCCCCCCCCCCCCCCCCCCCCCCCAGGTGTGTGGTATTTTCCTTTTGTGTATTGTCTCATATGTAAAATATATATATATATATACATATATATTTGCTATAGCTTTGGCTGCTTGGTTTTTTTTTTTCTTCCCTCTTTTCCCTCTCTGGGAGGCGGGTCCTTGTTGTCAAGTTTTGGGGACTTGGCGGGAAGCCAGCTCGAAACTTGTACAACTTTTCTGGTAGCAGAGGATGGTTGTTTTGGTTAAGCTTGGCTTGTTTTGATAAACATTCTCCGGGAAGACAGCCAAGCTCAGTGTTGTTTTGCAAACCGATCTATTGTTTTGGGAACAGGTCTGGGAACACTGCCAGAGTCTGGGAAAGCAGCCAAGGAAACCTTGTTTATATAAACAAAGTTTGTTTTGGGATCAGGAAGAAATAATAACAAAAACAATGGCTATTTCATTAATTGGTCTTATAATTCTAGCCACCTTTACACCTGTGTCAGGCTATTCTATAGGGAGACGTCCAGACCTTGAGGATGGATGGAACGAATTGCTTCCATCCTTTGATTTTGACATCGAAGGTTTGGTAAAGGAGATCCCCATGGTAAAAATCGGCTCTAATTACTATGTAAATCTCATCGCAACCATACTGTCATTGATAAAGGTACTGGAAGTGCTTCTTAAACTTGGAAGAATGGGGTTCCGTTGCTTTCCCTCTTGTAGGAAAGATCATACCTCAAAGGGACTCGCTGGAACTTTGGAGAGGGTTGCAGACAGGCCAGTCTCCGGGTGGCATGGAGCTTGGGAAGATTTCGGTAGATTAGTAGGACATGTGTCACCCCCCATTAATTGGGAGTTCACACCAGAACAAATGTTTGATTCTGGTGAGATGGCCCGCTGTTTGACAGAAGGGTGCTTTTCCTACAAAAACCCGAATATGCAATTCTCCGCTTTGTGCTGGGGCCTGGCTAATGCTTATCGAGCTGCCATAGACCACCTTCAGAGGGTTAAGGTCGACACAGAGACCCAAACCACGCCACTTGAAACCAGTGATGTCCCTATTAGGTCCACAGAAGTCGGGGTCCAAACACAACCTGAAGTCAATGCCATTTCTACTAAGTCCACTAGAACCGGGACCCAAGCTAAGAACCGGAAGGTCATCATTGCCCCTATAAAGAAGAAGAAGACGTGGGTAAGGGAGATCAAGGAACTTACGGACCCATCTCCGCAATTAGAACGCACAGAAGAAAGAGAAGAAGAAGAAGAAGAAGAAGGAACAGAGGACGTAGTGGACGAAGGAGCAGCAGCAATGGGAGAAGGAGCAAGAGCAAGTGATGAAGGTGCGACAGCAAGTGATGAAGGCATGACTGCGAGAGAGGAAGAAGTGGTTGTGACTGAGGAAGGAGCGATTGGAAGAGAAGAAGCAGCTACCAAAGAGGAAGAAACGGCTACACGGGAAGAAGCACGTCCAAAGGAACTAGGGGCACGACCAAAGGAATACAGAATGGCATCAAAAGGAAAGAAAGCAACAGTACAAACGGCCGGTGGTGTATTGTCGCTTGATGATTTATACCCTGACTACACATTCAGTGTTGCAAAAGACGCAAAGAAGGAGCCAAAGCATCCCCCTCAATTGGAGGGGGAATTATCCCTACCCCTCCAGACCCAACCTTCTCTTGGAGGTGTGAATGATTGGAGGAGGAGGCCCTTATCTCAGCACGTGAAAGATTACTCACTACCTCCACCCGCGGGGTATCACGAACGACACAGGAGTCCATCCCCATGGCATGACTGGTATAGAAGTCCATCTCCACGGCGTGAACGACGCAAAAGTCCATCTCCGCGGCGCGAGCGGCATAGGAGTCCATCCCCACGGTATGAACGACGTAGAAGTCCATCTCCACGGCGTGAACGGCGTAGGAGTCCATCCCCACAGTATGAACGGCGTAGAAATCCACCTCCGCAGCGTGAACAATATAGGAGCTTATCCCCACGGCATGCCCAGTCTCCACCTCCACATGAGAGATATAGGGAGGAAGTGGGAGCAGTCCCACGTAGGAGTGGAAGAGTAAAGAGAGAGGTGGAAAAGATTCTACGTGGGAGAGATGGACAAGAAATAATGCGAGAAAGTGAAATTACACAATCACTGACCACAAGAGAGCTTCGAGATTTACGGAGAGATTATATGCGCTTGCCTGGTGAAGAAGTCCTCACCTGGTTGGTGCGATGCTGGGACAAGGGAGCTGATAGTCATGTAATTGAAGGTGATGAAGCACGACAGTTGGGATCCATTGCTCGAGACCCTGTGATAGAGCAAGAAATGGGGAGAGAGAAAATGGCGTCCAGCCTTTGGCTCCGAATCCTCCACGCAGTGAGAGTGAAATACCCATTTAAGGAGTCCCTGAAGAGTTCTTCAAGAAGGTGGAGAACTGCGGAAGAAGGCATCCAATACCTACGGGAATTGGCCATGTTGGAGATCATCTATTCTGATCCAGATTATTATGACATCCAAGTTCCTGAGAGTGTTCCCTGCACGCAACCAATGTGGAAAAAGGTAATTCAAGGTGCTCCTAAACCATATGTTTCCTGCTTGATATCCGCATATAATCCAAAGATGGAGGAACCAAACGTGGAAACCATGTGTACTTGGATAAGAACCATAGAGGAAAATATGGAAGACTCCTTCAATCCCCTCTACCGACGCACCTACGATAGGGAAAGAATGGAGAGAGATTATGAATATTCCAGATATGAGGACGACCTTAGAGACAGAGAGGACAGAAGGTATAGAGACTACCAAGAAAGGCCAATGGGAAGATCACGGCGGGACCGACAAAGACGACCTCGGCCTAGACCTCGATCCTGGTCTCGATCTCCCTCACTCTAGCTTCAAGCTTAGAAGTGGGTTCACCATCCCACT
>NW_020885376.1:0-17281 GCF_003945725.1 Corapipo altera
GCTCGCCGCTTCCGGCCGGCCCGAGCGGCGCGGCCGCCCCGAGCGCCTCCGCAGTGCTGCCGCCCGCCCCGGGCCCCGCCTCGCCGTGCAGCGCCGGGAGGCCGCGCGGGACCGCGCAGAGTACGGGGCGGCTGCAGGGCGACAGCCGGGACCGCGCGTCACGACCGGGCCGCGGCCGCCCCACGCCCCGGAAGAACAAGCGGGAGCTGGGAAGATGGCGGCGGCAGCGGGAGGCCCGGCGGGCAGCCCGGTGTGTGTGTTGGTGCTGGGCATGGCCGGCTCCGGGAAAACCACCTTCGTTCAGGTGAGGGGCGGGGGGCTGCGGGGAGCTGCCAGCGGGCCCCGGGGCTTCCCAGCGGGGCCTGACGCCTCCCGTGTTCCCGCAGTGCCTCGCCGCCCACCTGCATGGGCAGCGCTGCCCCCCCTACGTGATCAACCTGGACCCCGCCGTGCACGACCTGCCCTTCCCCGCCAACATCGGTGAGCGCTGTGCTCGGCGGGGCCCGACTGGGCGGGGGCGGGCGCGGGTGGGCCCGGGCGGAGGGGCGGCGTGTGCCTGGAGTCCTCCGGGAGAGAGCAAGTGCCATCAATAGCGACAGAACAGGCCCCTGTCCCAGGGACCGGGGGCGGGTATGTGAGCCGTTTGGCTCGGTTGCCCTTAAGAGATTCCAAGTTCTAATGCAAGAAAATGGTGGTGGCTTTTTTTTGTTTGTTTGTTTTGTTTTGTTTTAAAGTGTTATCTTCTTTCTCAAAACAGTCTTTAACTTGGGAATTTTTAGAATTAAAGACATTCTTCCATCACTTTTGTATGTTTTTTTACATCATCTGCTCTGATTTGATGTGTTTGGGTTCTGAAGGTTTTGTCTTTCTCAGTGATGAAAGTATTAGCAGATTTTATCTGGTTCCCTACATCCACAATAGTGGTAGCCATAAATGCTACCAACTAACAGCTTTAAAGCACTTTAAAAGACACAAATTTTAGAGGAAATATCTTACTAATAGAACAGACCTTATGTCTAGCTATTCCAAAGGGCATACCAATCCCTAGTTTTGTCACAATCCTGTGTCTTACATTTTGTGAAGTATGCCAGCCTGCCTCTCCAGAGGCTAAGAAAGGCTGTGTGGATATGCAAGTTGTTTCACTGATGTCAGAGTAATAATTGGAATATCTGTCCCAGTGATGGATTTCTAGTAATGCGGATAGATAGGTGTGCTTTTTTAGCTGATGGTGACCAGCTGGGGGTTGGAAAACTGCTTATGTGTCTTTCTCCCTTAGATATCAGGGACACTGTGAAGTACAAAGAAGTCATGAAACAGTATCCTTTTTTTTTGTCTAAATAATGATATTTGAAATCTCAAGTTTTGTGAAAATAACCTGTCACATGCACACTGTGATGAATCACAGAATCACAGAATCTGCCGAATTGGAAGGGACCCACAAGCATCATGGAGTCCAACTCCGGGCCCTGCACAGGACCATCCCACGAGGTGGGGGGTTGTAGTAATGTTGCGTCAAGATCAGAAGGTTTTGACTATGTATTTCTTGCATGCGACATTAGGAACATGTGTTCTACAAGATTTAATGCTCCTTGGGTCGTTTTCTCCTGCGCTAAAAATTATTCTGCCTAACAGTAAGTTTTTATAGATAATAGGTACTCTGCCCACATATTTTTTTCTTTTTTTTTTTTTTTCTTTTTTGTTCTTTCAGAGAACTTGTATCGTTTATTTTTTTCTGGAAGCCAACAGCCTTTTCCCATGTTTTAACTAGTCTCATTTTATATGTTATAAGTAAATATGGACATTCCTGTTTGCCTGTAGTAGATGGGGAAAACTATTTCCACATTCTCTGACCATAATCAAAGCACTCTTGTCTCTCTGAATCTCAGAGGCATTGGAACATTGGCTCTTGTTCACAGAGGGTTGATGGCTGTAGTGCAGTAACATTACACTAAAGCAACTGCACTTCCAGAGGGCCGTGGAGCTCCTTGGTCTCCTAAGTAATAGCTTGTGCAGATGGAGACAAAACACAGTCCTTGGATTTGACTTACAAGTATGACTCTTAAATTTAGTATTTTAGACAAGAATAAAGGTGGTGGGGAATAGGATTTTTGATTTTGGCTGTTATTTGTTTTGGGGTTACCAGCAAAACATCCTAAATGTAAGTTTCAAATTGATATATAGGTGCATTATTTGTTTCACTATGTCTCTTAACCATTACTGGAGTTTTGGTATTTCATTAAGTAGGGCCTAAGGAGGGTGTCTGGTCTCATGTCTGGGTATCGAGAGTAGTGATTGATAACACAGTGTCAGTCAGTGCTGGTTCTTGCACAGTTAAACCAAAAATGTCAAGAGGAAACCCTGCAGCCCCTTTTCCTTCTGTAAATTACACCTGTTTGGGTAAGAGAGAGACACTTTGTATTTGTTATGCTGCTGCATCACTTAGAAGATTTAATCGTTTATTAGGGGGTATTGTCTCTTGCTTCAAGGTATCCAGTGTGCATTGCATATGGCCAGGTGTTGTCAGAGTTGAAAAAGAAGCCCTCTGGGGTCTGCATAACCATCTGCTTTCCTAAATGAAGCATCAGATATGGGCTAGGCCCAAATGGTGGAATAGTGACCTCTCTCAATCTCTTTGCTACAAGATTTGACCAGGTACAAGGTTGTTTCTGTGTGCTGTTCCTATGATCTGTGCTGGGTGCCTACGATGACTGTGCGGTTTTGTCTGTCTGAAGTCTCAGAGGGCACTGTGTTTGGTTGGCCTTCTAATATTTCTGGGGGGTTGTTCTCCTTACAGAACCCTGCATCTAACAATGCAGTCAGAGTACATTATCTGTCATTTGAGAGATTTCAGTTTTTCAGCTTTTTCTTTCAAGTAAAATTTAGCAGGCACATGTACAGAACATTTTTTAGTCTTTGTATAGGACTGTTGTTGCACCATGTTCACTATAAAATCTTTCCTATGAATGCTGTGGTTTTGAAGTAGGGAAGCTCACCTCTGGAAACAGGTTAAGTTTTCCTGATTTCAATTTGATAATTGACAGCCCTCCCAAATCATAACACTAAAGCAGCTCTGGGGTGGAGGCTGATGTCACATACCTAGACAATCTCTTAGTGAAAAGGCAAGAACAACTGTAGTTGTTCTACCATTTCTTTAGCCAGATACTAGAACACAGACAAAATCAAGGTTGTCTTTGACCTATGCAGGGTCTGAGTATTTTTCAGCCTTCCTTGGTAGGGCATTCTCACACTCTGAAAAGCTGGAAGACTTTAACATTTTGATACACATCTGCAGCTGTGCAAGTTAATGTAGTTTCTTTTCTGAAATGAAGATGAAGGTTTCCTGTTGTGAGCCTAAATACCAAGTATACTCTGCTTTTTCAATCAGGTGATGAAGTTTATTGAAAAAAGACAAAATGCATCCAGGTGAGTACATTCCACTAAGTTCTGCTTTTCTGGGATCAGTTTGGGAAAATCATGTGAAATTCTAAAAAGCTTCTCTCCGTATTTTCTAGTTGTTTTTTCAACCTTGGTATAAGTTTCATGTAGAAAAGGGCATAGAATTAGAACAGATAAACTAGACTTTCTTGGGATAGATGGAAGAAAAGTCTGCTGATTGCAGTTCTGCTTTTCTTGTCTTCCATTAGACTGTCATTTTCTCTCACATATTGTTCAAATAGGCAGCAATGAATTCTTCTTCTGAAGAGTTTGCTGTACTAAGTGTCTGTCAAATTGATGCCTTCAACTCAACATAGTACATACTTCTTAGTTACAAATTTCTCACAGGAAAATTTCAGGTGTGCCCATAAATCTCATCACTGTTTGGGAGAACAGGGTTTTCTCATCTGTGACAGAATAGTCGTGGCATTTGCTATTGAATGCTGGCGGTAATCTAGTCAGAACAGGACCCTGTGCTTAACTAATTTTCCCTTTTTGTTGTTTGGGGTGACTTCTTACCAGGTATGTTATTCTTGACACACCAGGGCAAATTGAGGTATTCACCTGGTCAGCATCAGGAACCATCATAACTGAGGCCTTGGTAAGTGCTTTTTGTATGACTGGACAGTGAAGCTCTGTGAATGACCTGGCTATTGCTCAGTGTACTCCTAATTAAACTGTCTTTTACTTTGTGTTCCCAGGCTTCCTCTTTTCCTTCAGTTGTTGTATATGTGATGGACACCTCTCGCAGTACTAACCCTATCACTTTTATGTCCAACATGCTCTATGCCTGCAGGTAAGAAAAGCTGGAAATGCAGTCCATCTGCTTTGATTGCTGTGTCTCTTTGGTAGTTATTTTGGAGGGGAATCATAGAGTGATTTGGTTTGAAAGGGACCTTTAAAGGCCACCCTCTCTTCCGTGGGCAGGGACACCTTCCACTATGCCAGGTTGCTCCAAGTCTCATCCAGCCTGGCCTTGAACACTTCCAGGGATGGGGCAACCTCAGCTTCCCTGTGCAATGTGCTCTAATATCTCTCCACTGTCATCATGAAAAATTTTGTCAGTATGTCCCTTTCAGTTGAAAATTATCCCTTGTCCTATCACTACAAGCCTTGGTAAAAAGTCTCTCTCCATTTTTCTTATAAATCCCTTTATTTACTGGAAAGCTGCAGTAAAACTTCCCTGAAGTCTTCTCCAGGCTGAACAACCCCAGCTCTCTGGCCTGTCTCCATAGGAGAGGCCTTCTAGTTCTCTGATGGTTTTGGTGACCTCCTCTGGACCCACTCTGCCAGGTCCATCTCTGCCGTGGTTCCCAGAGGTGGACGCAGCTCTCCAGGTGGGATGAGAGCGGAGTACAAAGGGAGAATCATCCTCCTCGCCCTGCTGCCCACACTGGTTTGGATGCAGCCCAGGGTATGGTTGGATTTGTGCTTGGGAGTGCACTTGGATGCCTCCTATCCGCTTAGTATGCTGGTTTGGTTATTTTCTTGGTGGTTTTCCCATTGGATAAGCAGAATAATTTAGGTGCCAATGGACATCTGGAGGTCATTGGGTCAAAACTTCCACTGAAAGCATTAAATAATCCATGAGACCTTAGCATGAGGAAGGCTGGTTATATTAGATCTAACATATTGCCTATTGCTTATAAACCCAGTTATCTAAGATGAATCAAGGTAGGCTAGTTTAAGCCCCTTCTTGTAAATACATGGTATTTTATTCTATTTTTTAATGTTGTTGATACTTTTAAGAGATTCTTCAAGATTTGTTTGGAGTTCAGCCTAGCATGGTGCTCTTGAATTATTGTCTTCCTCTTCATACATGAATTTATCTGTTGTCTTTCATGTCATACCAGAGACTAAATACCTATGGAACCATCAACATAGCTAGAGCTGTCATAATTCGTGCTAAATGTTGGTAAAAGGTTTTCAAAAAACCTCTCGGTCCTTGTACCAAGATCAAGAGCTATATCACCATGATAGGAGTGTGCAAACTGTGTCTTACTACATATTGCATTTTCTGACTTTAGTTTGAGCAAAAGATCATAGAATATATACAGCGAAATGAATATGTCAGCTCATGTGTCAAGGTAATTTTGCTTTATAGATGTTCTGTGTTATTTGAATTCATTGCTCAGTTCACAAATAATCTCTCAGAACCTAAGGTTTGAGTCAAATGCAAAATGCACAGAGAGTTAAAACCCGGGATCTTAGTGTCATAGCAAATGGTAACCAAACTCGACTGGGTGTGTAGGAGATTTTATTTCTTACATCTTGGAGGAGCATATTTTATTCAATGACTGTAAGCAGGACCTGGGTGAAAATTACATTCTATTAGGTGCAGAGGAAAATAATTATCTTTTGAAGTCAAATGTATTCAGTTCTGCACAAGTCTTGTCTGCCTTATGTTTAAATTGCTTTCTATTCTAGGAAGTTTTAAATTAAACTTTTATTTTGTGTCTCCCCCCCAGTATCCTGTACAAGACAAAGCTACCTTTCATTGTAGTCATGAACAAAGTAAGTTAAAGCTCTGGTTTCTATGTCCTCATGGGACATTGTTCTGTTTAGCTTCTTTGCTGTGGTGTCTTTGTCTTACCACAATAATAGATTTTTCTAGAAAAGAGAGGCTGGGAGGGAGCTGCAGGCTGATAACCGAATCTAAAAAGGGTCTTTAATCTGATATCCAAATGCACAAGAATAATCAGGGATGGGCAGTTGCACCCAAATATTCAAGTCAGAGAGGGTGGTAACAATTTGAAACATGTTTTGCACCTTAACCCTGGATTATAGGGAAACGTAACTCTGTAAAAAAAGGGTAAGGTCATGCCAGAATCTGCGCTTACATGCCCTGTTTTCCCAGAATATTTATCTTCATTAATAATGATTTCCACTCAGCAGCAGGCTAATGACTCTCAGTGGCAATGGTGTAACCCCTGCCTGTTTTGACTGAGGAGTCCCACCTGTCATAGCAGGCAAAACTTAACAAAGATGTTTGGTGCAGTATTTGCTAGAGAGCAGATACTAGTCTAAGAATACACATCCACTGTTGTGTAAGGGACTTGTAGCCTTAATGCTTTTGAGCTTAACAGCTGTATCTTTAAACATGATAATTTCAGATATTAAAAGAATCCCGTTAGATTTTTGTTGTGAGTTACTGCTCTCCACAGGCATCCTTTGTGTTTGCATCCCCAACTCAGCAAGCTTTGTATGTGCACACACATATGCCAGGCTTTGACTGGGATATTTTCCCTCACACCAGCCAAGTAGGATTAGTGTCTGCTGTGCTCCAACTCCACCCATCTGCCCAGTGACCCAAACCATGCATATCTTTGGTATCTGCTTGCTTACTGAGCAACTTTTTGTACACAGTTTTCTTTTTGACACTAGACAGTAATATAAGAATAAGCTTTCTAGCTTTTTATTTCTGTAGAAAAAGGCATGAGGCAGGAAAATAAGTCTCTCTTAAGAAAATACACTTTTTGAAAGACTAAAAGAAGTGGCACTGTGTGTGTAATGAAAGGTAGGCCTGAGGCTTAGGATTCATCACTTTAAACTTCATTTTGATCTCATGTTTAGCTTTTGCTAAAAAGTAAAGCCAATAGCATTGGAAGAATTTTTAACAATATTTAATTAAATTTAATTTTTTGAAATTGACTCTTGATAAGAATGGAAGAATCCCAGGGAACTGGGATATATGTGCAGTAACAAACCCATAGATGTAAAGAATTTTAAGATTTGGAGAGGGAAAAAAATTTGTGGAGGTGATTTAATTTTATTTACAGAATTTAGTCAAGGTAGCTCTGAGTAGTCAGGCTTTGACCCTTGGTGGATTCAGTTCTGTCTCAAATCTCTTGAGTAATGCTAGGTAATACTTTATCTATCTTCCTCCTTCCCATTGGTGAGGGGAATGAAATATATCAGAGTTTTAGGCACCTCGTATTGTGCGAAGAGTGGATATGCATGTGGCAAGATGTTTATGAAACTCTGTAATACACTGTTTTTATATGAATCCATGTAAAATTGTGGAACTATCTCACCTGTTTGTGGCAGTTGTCTTGCACTGAATTTAGATCATAATTTCTTCAGGCCAGAACACAGCTCCCTTGGGCTGTTAAAGATCCCGTGGGCTGTTACCCAGCGTGGAAGTGGCCCTGGCTCCCCCAGCCCCAGGCAATCAGGAAAGCTGAGGATCTTCAATGAGGGTTATTTTTGTCTGACCTCAATTGTATGATCTACTATTTACACCTTAAACTTCATTGTGCAGTGTGCAATTTTTGGATGCCCCTTTCCAGTAAAACCATAGGAGGCTTTAGAGTTGCAATTGTTTCCTTAAACAACCGTTGCCTTCCTAAACCTGGAGTAGTGGTTGTTTGTCTTCTCTTCCTGTATTCACATGGTTGATTTGATAAAAAGTGAACTTGCAAAACTTCAGACCGGGGCTGAATATTTTTAAAAGATCAACATTTTAAAAATAAATTAACATGGATTTTTTTTTATTTGTCCACTTAACAGCCTAAGGGTAAGATTATTACTTCTGAATATTTTCCCTTCTCCTTCCAGACTGACATAATTGACCACAGTTTTGCAGTGGAATGGATGCAGGACTTCGAGACTTTTCAGGATGCTCTGAATCAAGAGACCTCCTATGTCAGTAACCTGACTCGTTCTATGAGTTTAGTGTTGGATGAATTTTACAGTTCACTGAAGGTAAAGGTCTTCCTTTTTTTTTATTACCTCTCCTAAAAGCCTGGAGAAGAGAAAGTTCAAGGAGAATATTTTTGATGTGTATAAATGCCTGGTAGGAGGGTGTAAGGAAGGCGAGCAGCAGACTCTGTTCACTGGTGCGTGGGGAAAGGACAAGAGACAACAGACACAAGGTGAAATACAGGAAACTATGTTTAAAGGGAAGAGAAAAAAAATTAATTTTACTAATTCTGCACTGCAGCAGATGGTCCAGAGAAATTGTGGAGTCTCCATCCTTGGAGATGCTTAAAACACTTTTGCTCAGGCAAAGTCGTGAGCAACCTATTCTACCTAATCCTGCTTTTTGAGCAGGAGAGATTGGACTAGATGATCTCCAGAGGTATTGTACAACCCCCCCCATTCTGTCCTTCTGTAAAGCGGCTTTGCACTGTCCTTTTGGACTGTAATCTGTTGATGACCTGTGTTGAGGATTTGCTGATTTGAACATACAATAACTTTAGCAGCTTGTCACACTGAATGGCAGCCTGAATAATTTAATATTGAACTGTGATTAATCACGAGACGAAAGCTAAGATAGGCTGGTAAGAGGCAGTGTTCTTTGCTGCAGCATTTCCCACCTGAGGTAATTTTCCTTGTTCTGAAAGTGTCAGGTACAGTTGGGCAATGTACTACATAGGAAGAAGGGAAAGAATCTCAAAATCAAATAAATGAACAAAAAAACCCCTTTACATTTGTTTGTGCAAGAAGAAGATTGTTCTTCCACTCGACCAGGTTTTGAGCGGACAAATTAATTGTTTCTCTGACAACACTGTACATTGGAGGCTGTTAATGATCCCATAGTCTGTGCTAAAAAGGTTTTAGCTGATCATGTTTGTCATCAGCTTTTACTAAAGAAAAAGCAAGCCTTCTTGGCTGTGTGGATATTCCAGGAACTAAATGATCCATTCATGTAGATGATGATAATAGAGCCAAAACAAAAATATTGTAAGTGTCCTATGTGGAACAATATACAGAATTTCAAAAGGGATTGTAGTGGTCCCATATACAGAACTAACATACTTCCTGTTCCTTATGTGCTGATCAGGTCATATTTATCTGCCTGTTAGAACTCTTAGAGCACTGGATGGAGAGCAGGTCATATGAAGAGGATTACGGAGTAAAAGGCAGCTTGTACTTAAGTGCAGGGAAAGTATAAATATTTATATATATTGGCACAGTGCCTAGCCTTAATGCTTAAAATCCTTTGGAGAGCTGTCTGCATATTTCCTGTATTAATGATCAAATGCAAGGCTGTGTTGGGAAAGGTCTTCCATTTGGAAGTCAGTAGTTGAGACTGTCTTGCCTATGAAAAAGAGGGAGAATTTTCATTAGAAGATGTAGGATTCTGGCTGGTAATAGTCTTAATTAAAGGTATTTTTAGATAATTGATTTAATACAAGCAGAACAAATGGCCAGAAGTGTAATGATAGACAAATTGAAATTAGAAAGTAGATGTGCATTTTGAATGTATTGTCATAGCAACTGATTAAATTCTCCCTCTCTTGCTGTTCTGGGGACCTTCTAAATGTGCTTTGGCTAAATAAAAAGTATTAGACTATTTCAGAGCCAAAAGGTCAGTTCTTGTTGTCTCTTTTGCACTTTAATTCTAGTACACGGATACTTGCTAACCACTTATAACCCTAGATGCAGAATGAGAACTTGGGTTATTAACAATAAACAAGTCAACAGCAGAAAGACTTGACCTTTCTTTTGAATTGCCCTACAGTGTTAAAAAATACCAAACAAACCTCCTTCCCCAAAGAAACACCCCCCAAAATACCCCAACAACTCACCAAACAGAAAATCACCGACAACCAAAAAGCGGAAGTAACAAACGTGAACAGCAAGTGGAGGAAGAGTTTGAAAGCGGGATGGACAGAAGCACAAGTGTTACTGCCCACTCTTAGGCCATTGTGCTGATTCAATGGGTGTTGTTAGGTTTAGATTAGTAGTTTGTTGTTGGTTTTGGTTTTTTTGGTGGTGTTGATTTTTTTATTGTTGGTGTGGGGGATTGTTTGTTTGTTTGTTTTTATTTTGTTTTTTTTTCTGTATTAAAAATCTGGCTCAGTTACTCTCTAGTTCTGGTGTGTTTTCTTTTCCAGGTGGTTGGTGTTTCTGCGGTGCTTGGCACAGGACTGGATGAGTTTTTTATCCAGCTTTCTAAAGCTGTAGATGAATATGAGAGGTAAGGGGATAACTTTTGGTCTGCGACCCAGTGACCACTCCCTGAAGGTCCTGACTCATGAGTCTGCTCCTTTGATTTGAAGGAGTGTACAGTTGCCATAGCCAAGGTAGCCTAGGGTGTCCAGTATCAGCATAAAAAGCAGCAGTAAAAAGGAACTATTCAGAGATGAATTTTTTGTGCTGTTCCGTGAAAAAGTAAAAGCTATCTGTGCCAGCAAGTCTGTGAAGTAATTTTTTTCTTGTAATTCCATACCAAGGTTTAAATTGTTGCTGTTTTAATGAAGTCTGTTCATTGATCTTCCATTGGTTTCAGAATCCAAATCTGGGGAAAAAAGTACTGTTAGTGTTTCTGAAATGTCTCTCAAACATGAAAGCCTAGAGAAAACCTTTTTTTTGAGTAAAAAGAAGCCTCCAGGATGATCCTTATGCAATACAAATCCTGTGTTTTTCAGACTGAATGCACTCTCTTTATTTACCTTTTCAGAGAGTATCGTCCAGAATACGAGCGCCTGAGAAAAACACTGGTAAGTGTTTTTAGCTGTTTTACACCTGAACAGTGTATCTTGGGTCACTTTTATGCACACAGTTGCCTTTATGTTGAGAGGGTCTAACATTTCATTTACTAGTCGTACTCACTGTGGGAAAACTCCTGTCCTGAAGGAGTCCACCATTTGCCTTTTTTTTCCTAGATGTGGTGGAGCATATCTTTACAAAAATAAAGATTTTGTAAAACAGATGTTGCTCACTGTTTTAGTGCTAATATTTGAGCTAATTGTGAGAAAACGATTGGGAAATAAGATTGTGTCTTCCATTCAGATGGATAGAGAGTTCTTAAAAATAAATTTCCAAAGGGATTTGTTGAGACTATCCCCGTATCTTCCTGCACCAGTGAAGAGTACTAGTTTGACTTAGTAAGAAAGACTGAATTGCAGTGCCAAAATCAGTAGCTCTGCTCACCTTGAGTTCTGGCTGTCCAAAGGACAGTTCTCTGCAGGCACAGCTACACAGAGTTTGGCTTCCCGGCGCTGCTGAAATCATCCTAGAATCCCACCTGACTGGAGGTTGCTTTCCACGCTTAGTCAGAAGTTCTGTGTAACCTTAGTTGAAATGTAAGACCTGCATAGTGACTTTTGCTCTCTGACTGGGGGACAGGGTGCTGGGTTTGGGTGAGGTTTCTCTTCTCCTGATGTTTTAAATGTTCTCAGAATCCACATGTAAATCTTTATCTACAGGAGGAAGCTGAAAATAAACAAAAGAGAGAGCAGCTGGAACACTTGTGGAAGGACATGGGCAGCGTGTGTGTGCAGGGCAGCACACTGGCAGGTACCTCCCCGGGAGGATAAAGGTTACTGCAGAAGTTTTCTGAAGAGTTTGCCTTGTGAAGTAATACCATGCTTCTTTGTCCTCACAAGAAGTGTGAAAGCAGCTCCATGTTAGAGGAGCAGGGCTTTAATTCCTGTGGGATTGGTCACACTTAGCTCTTCCTGTGTCAGTCACAGGTTTGGAAGAAACCCCGCTGTGTAGCTAAAGCAGTGGACCTACTAGAAATAATGAAATACTTTAGAAAAGGCAAAACGGTCAGATCAGAATCTGAGAAAGCTCTGCTGTTGGCTGCACTGTTCCTTAGATGAGGCGAGTAGGTGCTGATGGAGTATGTCCTGTGTCTGGGATCCACAAGCAGCTTTCTGTCCCCTTAGAGCAGGTGTTCATTGCTGTGTTTCTGTGCAGACAGAAGTTGTCAGTGCACACGCTCCCTTACCTTTAGCAAGCTGGTTTGTGTACAGCCATTTGTGTTCTCTTCAAGGACCTGATGCTTCTGCAATGGGTCCCTCTGAGCTAATACTAACACGAGGAACTCTCGATGAAGAGCAAGAAGAGAGGGAGAGTGACACTGATGACATTGACCATGAAGGTAAGGGAATGAAGTCTAAAAGCTGCCTGTCTAGTCAAGAAATCCCCTCTATATTTCATGACCTGGATGGACTGTAAGGAGAGCCTAGAAAACAAGCAAACATTCAGTCACCTGACGTGTCAGAATCTGTAGCAGAAGCTCCACTGCAATGGTCAGCGCGGGGATATCACTCTGTAACCTTTTTGAAAGTTCAATTGTAAATTTTCTATTCACGTAATTAAGAGGTGTATAACACACATAAACCAGAGAACTCGTTAGGCTTGGGGCATGACCTCTGAACGTGATTGATGCACAGATGTGTTCATCATCTTTTTGGCCTTACAGTTTCTGCCCCTGGCTCTCTTCCCTTTTCCTGTGACTGTGGTCTTGGAGCAATCTTCTAAGTTGTTACAGTGTGATTTTTCTCTTATATAGCTCACAGACAGTCTTCATTCTTTCCCTGTTCCATTGATGGGTAGGATCACTTCTTTCCTTTGCCCCGTAATGTAGTTGAAGATGGAATAGACTTTCTATGTTGCTTTGGCTATCCTGATTCTAGCTTTTTTTCCGTAACACAAGTAGAACAAGTACTGAAATAGCGCTGAACTGTCGTTTCTTCCCCCAGTGACTGAGGAGAGTCATGAAGAACCAGCCTTCAGAAACTTTATGCAGGACATGCGGATGAAATGCCAGAGGAGAAGCAACCCGAATGAATGAAACCTTCAGAAACAGAAGGTTTGGAATCACTTGAATGGAGTTAAAACTGAAGGAACAGCATAAAGAAACTTGCATGGAACCATTTTTATCTGTGAACGACTTTTATCTGTGAACAACTTCCTCTGATAGATTTTTATTTTTCTTTCTGCAGTAACTGTTGGTCCGATGAGTTAAAGGTCTTGCTGCCAACTGACTGCACATTTGGCCATCAGCCACTGTGGCTTCCTGAAGCTGAAGGAACCAGAAAGCAGTTTCTTTTCTTGCAAGTTCTTCAGATCTCTCTGTTGAGAGCTTAGATTTTGAGCTCTGACAGCATTAGCATCCAGAGTACTCACTGGTCCCCAGAGGCACCTTCCAGTTGCTGAGTGCAGTCAGACATCTGCTGAAGCCAGGGCACAACTTGATCGGTCCACTGTTTGATGTTTTGGTTTTCATTAAATAGATTTTACATACTAAGAAATGCATGATGGTTAATAGAAGGAGATTTCATGTCACCGTTCTAAGGTGACACTTTTTCCCTGTGCTTGCAGCTTATCCATATGGATGCACAGCAAATGCATCTTAAGTATATTACAACCCTGCAGGTTACCTGGTGAAAACAGGGAGGTCCCTTTTCCCACATTGCCTTTCTCTTGTCCCTCTCCAGCCTGAGGCCACTCCTCTGCTCACTCAGTCTGGCCTGGCTGTCCTACACGATGCCTTTTCTGTCTGCTCCAAAGGCTGCTGCCAAGGAAAGAGGACACAGTGAGTCCCAAGTGCTGATTCACCACTACACCTGGAGAACCACTATGCCAGCCTCTCAGTGATTCCACCTCCAGCCCTAGTGCCATATTCTGGGATAGCTACTCTGGGGCTGAAGCTGGAATATAGTTTCTAGAGGTGGACCTGAAGTAAACATCCTGCTCTGATCAAGGAGCAACTTCACTTGGTGGTGGGAAGATGTGGAGCTGGAGCTGAAATCACTGTAGGGCTGGGATAGCGACTGCAGGGCTGGGATTGCAGAGGTGTTCCAGAGATTGGTTCGCAGAACCTGGGCACAGATCAGCTTCAGCGTCAGCGGGGACTGCACGGGAGAAGGAGGGTGGGCAGTGGACCTGGGGCGGGCAGGGGGATAGGGGGTGGGGGCGGGCACTTAACGATTTTGGCCAGGGAGCTGATCTCAGCCAGCACCCAGTCGGGACAGCCTACATCTCCGCAGAAGCAGAACTGCGTGGGGAGAGGCGGTCAGAGGCGCGCTGCCGCTCTGCCTCCTACCGGCTCCCCGCCGCTGACTCCCGCCCCACCGCTGCTCCCCGGTCCCCCATGCCGCACAGTCCGCCTTCGCGACCCGGAACCGCGCCGTGTGCGGGTGGAGGGCTCCCCGAGCTCTCCGCACGCGCTGCTCTGTGGCCAAGCGGCGCTCCCGAGGGTCGCAGAGGGCGCCGCGGGACCGGCAGGACCCGGAGCTGTGCGGGCGTCCAGCTGGGGCTCGGCTCGGCTCCCGGGGCTCGGCTCGGCTCCCAGGGCTCACTGTGGAGCGCTGGGGGCCCGTTCCGTGCAGGGGCTCGTCGGTAATTCCCCCTTCCTCGGGGAATGACCCGTCCTGCTTCTGGAGGGCTGAGCTGAGCTCGGGACAGGGCGGGGCGGCTCGGATGGCCAAAGGCAGCTTCCTGCTGCTGCTTTCAACCCAAAACGGGAGGGAGATTTTTGTCCACTGCTTGCGGAGCACGATTTTGGGGCTGATCGTTCCCAGGGACGTGTCCGGTTGAACGCGGTGTTTCACAGCAACATTGAAAGGGCCCCAGATGCTGGGATTTGGGTCTTTCCAGTGATTGCTCGGTGGAAGCTCTTTGGAGAGAGGGGAGTCACGGCAGGTGTGCTGTCCCACACTCGGAGGGCAGGCGGCATCGCTTCCACGTGTGCTCCCAGAGAGCCGCCACCCCTCCGAGGTTGGGACAGGGGGAGCGGCAGGCGGATTTCTTGGCTGCGCCACGTGGAGGGAATCTCTCTTCCCCCGCCCCGGGGCCTGGCGGGGAGAACCGGCACCCGCTGCTGTCGGTGCCCGAGTGCACGTGCCCGGCGTCCCGGCACTGCCGGGTCCTGCCCGTCCGTTCCTTGTGGCAGAGCGCGGCCGCGGGACGGCAGCGGGGGGAGCTGGGCGCGCTGGGGACGCGCTGCCGCGGCGGGGGGAGGAGTTGGAGGGGCCGACGGCCCCCCCCCGGTAAGTGCTCCCCTGCCCACAGGCGTGCGCGCTTACGCTCGAATAGCTGCGTCATCCCTTGGGAGCTGCAGCCCGGGCTGGGGGCTCCTGACATGGATGGGCTCAGGACAGGATGTTTGGGCAGGAGCTGTGTGGTGCCCTCAGCACTTGCCCTTGGGCAGTCCGAAGAGAGGGTGTTTTATGGCGTTCCCAGGAACTGCTCCAACAGCTGTAGACTTCCCCCTGACTTCTAAGGCTAAGGATGTGGTCACAGCAAGAAGACAATTGGTGGAATTGGAGGCCACTTGCTGCCTTTTGATCAGATGTGTGACTTGTGTAATGGGTGTGTTTCCTAGGAGAAAACATTCCGTAGTAGCAGAATGGTTTCCATAGACACCAAGTGAGTGCCACACCCTAGCGTGAGCCTTCAGGCCCTGCAAGTCCTCCCGCAGACTTGGGGAAGTGTTGAAGTGTGACCTGACTGCTGGGAGTAAGTATGTGTCTGGCAAATGGCAGCGCTGCTTGCGGAGCTGCTGTTTTTAGAGAAGAGGGTCCTGTGTGACAGGTAGCAGACAGAGGACATGGCTTAGTTGCCACATCTGCCATTGATGGGCACGGAAATCTACGTTTATTGTTGATTTGGCCCTTTATCGTTCTTAAAAATAAAGGAAATACTTCTGAAAGGCAACATCGGTCTTCCCGGACGTTTCTTTTTGCCAATCTGCGCTCCGGGAGTCCTTGGGGTGGGGGGAGTGGGGAGGTGCGCGGCTGCAGTGCCGCTCCCGGCCGTGTCCGCCAGGCGGCGACTGTGAGGCAGGGCCCGGCGCTCGGGGCGGGCTGGGAAGCGACGCCCGTGGGAAAGCGGCGGTGTTTTGGCCCTGCCGAGCTTCTCCGACCTTAAATCCGGAGTCGGAGGCGCCCTAAGCATGCCTTGGGCTTGAGGGAGTGTGCCCCTGCTGAGTTCAGCAGGCGTTCGGTGAATTTGGGCTTCTGCGGGGGAATTCAGTCCGGTGTCGTGGTTTTTTGTTTGTTTCCATCCCCGGGACAGCGAACCAAGGGTTATTTTTCCCCTCGCCGTGGGCGCTCTGAGGAGACCAAAGGTCCAGAATCCTACCGGTGACTTGGCTTGCGTTGCCAGTCCGATTCCCAGAATTGAACAGGGACGGAGATTCCTCCCGGACAAAAGGGGCCACCGCAGAAAGCTCTGGCTGCCCCCGGCAGTGCCCGGGCTGGCCCAGCACCTGGCAAAACCTCTTAGGGAAAAGGCAAGGAACAACTGCAGTTGTTCTACCGTTTCTTTAGCCAGGGACTGGAACACAGACAAAATCAAGGTGGTCTTTGACCTGTGCAGGGTCCAAGCATTTTTCAACCTTCCTTAGCAGGGCATTCTCACCCTCTGAAAAGCTGGAAGACTTTAACATCTGGATCCGCGCCTGCAGCTGCGCAAATTAATGTAGTTTCTTTTAGGAAAGGAAGGTGAAGTTTTCCTGTTGTGAGCCTAAATACCGAGTCTGCTCTGCTTTTTCAATCAGGTGACGAAGCTTATGGAAAAAAAGACCAAAGGCCTCGAGGTGAGTCCATTCTACCGAGTTCTGCTTTTCTGGGATCGGTTTGGGAAAATAACGTGACATTCTAAAAAGCTTCTCTCCGTGTTTTCTAGTTGTTTTTTCAACCTTGGTCTAAGTTTCGTGTAGAAAAGGGCATAGAATTATTAGAACAGAGAAACACGACTTTCTCGGGAGAGACGGAAGAAAAGCCTGCTGATTCCAGTTCTGCTTTTCTTGTCTTCCCTTAGGCTGTCGTTTTCTCCCCCCGCTGTTCAAATAGGCAGCAATTAATTCCTCTGCTGAAGAGTTTGCTGTACCAAGTGTCTGTCAAATTGATGCCTTCAACTCAAGATAGCACCTGCTCCTTAGTTACAAAAAGTTCCTCCCAGGAAATTTTCAGGCGTGCCCATAAATCTCCTCGCTGTTTGTTTGGGAGAACAGGGTTTTCTTGTCTGTAACAGAAGAGTCGTGGCATTTGCTGTTGAATGCCGGTGGCAATCTAGTCAGAAGAGGAGCCTGTGCTTCACTAATTTTCCCTTTTTGTCGTACAGGGTGACTTCTTACCAGGGATGTTCTTCTTGACCCCCC